>NW_027730256.1:0-313 GCF_054177405.1 Leptonychotes weddellii | reverse complement strand
TTTATGAGAGAATTAGGTGGTGTCTGGAAAAAAATATCTCCTTCATTTTATGGTAGGCCCTTGATTTTTTTCCCACATAATTGGTATAGTTTCGAGAAATGAGAGGTAATCCTCATTTACTACCCAAAGGTACCCAGTGAGATGTTTTGTTCCTTCTCACCACTCATACTGAGAGATTATTCTCTGGAATAATTTACAAATACACTCATAGCACCAACCAGAGCTTCTAGAGAAATAGTAAGGGAAATGATGTTTGCTTCTTGTTAAATTTCTAGAAAGAAGATTGAGGAAACTGGTATTTGTAGAAAAGCCA
>NW_027730255.1:0-313 GCF_054177405.1 Leptonychotes weddellii | reverse complement strand
CTTTTTGCCATTCGAACCATTTCTTCTAACTTTGATATCAGAACCTCAACTTTACTTCAGAGAACAAACTTCAATTTACTTTCCAGCTAAATGCTTCAGAAAGAATTTCCAGACGTAGGTATGTGACTCGGGTGTGGTCCACCAGAGCCAAGAGGTGCAGACATGACATCCAAATGAGTCAATAAGAACCAATAAAAGGTTATGAGATGTTGGCTGGGGCTCTTGGGAGACAGGTCGGCAAGGACTGTGAATGATAAAAATGGTGTGGGTGTGGAGGTACTGGGGTCAGCCTGTGGAGGGCCACAAACACATG
>NW_027730254.1:0-313 GCF_054177405.1 Leptonychotes weddellii | reverse complement strand
CAGTGGTAAGCGGCGGGAGGCAGGTGGCGGCAGGCCTTGGGGCAGGCCGCTGCGGCAGCGGGGGTAGGCGGTGGCGGCAGGTGGTGGCAGCAAGCTGTGGCGGAGGCCGTGGCAGGTGGCGGGGTAGGTGGCAGCGGGCGGCAGGCAGGCGGCGTGGGCAGGCAGGCGGGGGCAGACGGCCGGGGCAGCGGGGGTAGCAAGTGGCTATACGTGGCGACAGGCAGCGGGTTGCAGGCGGCTGAGGCAGGCAGTGGTAAGCGGCAGCAGGTGGCAGGAGGCAGCGGAGGAAGCGGCAGCAGTAAGGGTGACAGGA
>NW_027730253.1:0-313 GCF_054177405.1 Leptonychotes weddellii | reverse complement strand
TGGGTGGCTCCGTCGATTAAGCGTCTGCCTTCAGCTCAGGTCCTGATCTCAGCATCTTGGGATCAAGCCCCGCGTGGGGTTCTCTGCTCCCCACGGAGCCTACTTCTCCCTCTCCCTCTGCCGCCCCCCCTGCTTGTACTCTCTCGCTCTATCAAATAAAGAAATAAAATCTTTAAAAAAACAAATTCATCCATATTCCCACACGCACCAATACTTCATGACATCTTTATTGCTGGGTAGGATTTCAAGTGTTTCGTGTTTGTTTATACATTCATCTGTCACTGGACTTTTGTGTCACTTCCAGTTTGGGGCA
>NW_027730252.1:0-313 GCF_054177405.1 Leptonychotes weddellii | reverse complement strand
ACTATTGCAGATACTTTCATTTCAATCAATAAATCAGTCAATGTTATAGGTGACAAATATGAATTATAAACATGTTCAGAGTCTAATTTACGATTTTAGGGATTCACATATATGTTTCAGAGATTCTCATAAATTTCTTTAACTCTGTAAAAATATTGTCATTTGTTTTCATGGGTTTAAAGTAATCAACACACAATTAATTAATTAATTAATTAATTTATTATGTTATGTTAATCACCATACATTACATCATTAGTTTTTGATGTAGTGTTCCATGATTCATTGTTTGCTTATAACACCCAGCGCTCTATTC
>NW_027730251.1:0-313 GCF_054177405.1 Leptonychotes weddellii | reverse complement strand
CCTCTCTCTGTCAGACTGTCTAGTCTAAAGCAGCTTTCCCCATGAAAGGTCTGTTCCTATTGGCATATAGATTTGATCAGGGAAACACTTCTCACCTACGTCCCTGCCAGCTACTGATGTTCTAAAACTGGCCTTTCTTTTCTGGCCATCTCTATTTCTTTTGCTTAAAGCTAAAGCATAAATTGGTTGACTGTTCTTCATTAAATGTTAACTATTTATTATTAACCTAAATAACTTGGGTCTCAGGCTGTGAGAATGAGAATTCGACATCCAGAACAGATAGATTTATAATTAACAGTCAGTGTGTGATGCT
>NW_027730250.1:0-313 GCF_054177405.1 Leptonychotes weddellii | reverse complement strand
GGAAGAGGGGAGCCTGGCTGTTCTGTGACTCAGAGTTCCGGGGTCCAAGGAGAGCTTGCCCCAACCTCAGAAGGATGGATGCAATCTTTGGTAGACTTCCTTTTTCCTTCAAACATGAAGGGGGTGGCCTTGGGGACCATCTCAGTTAGGGTGCATGGGGGAGCCTGAAATTCGGTTTAGCGCTATGGATGCAAAGTAGGGTTGATTGAGCATTTGGTGCGTCCAAAGGGCGTGGGAAGGGAAGGCTCCGTGGCGAGGTTACCAGTGAGGGTTGTGTGGATGCACAGGTATGCACAGGTGTTTGAGGACCAGG
>NW_027730249.1:0-313 GCF_054177405.1 Leptonychotes weddellii | reverse complement strand
GGAAAATTAAAATATTCTGTTAAAATTTTTCTAGTTTAATCTGTTTGCAAACTAAATACATTTTGCAGAGCTAGTTATCTTTTAAGGCCATATAAATTAAAATGTTTGTCATGTAAAAAAAAATAAAAAAATAAAATGTTTGTCATGTTACCCACATTTTTACCATTTCTGAAGCACTTTATTTCTTTATGTAGATCCATATTTCTTCTGGTATTTGACTCTTGCCTGAAGAACTTTAACATCTTTTTAGTATGGGTAATGGATATTGGCAATGAATTCTCTGTTTTTCTTTGTCTGAAACATTCTTATCTTA
>NW_027730248.1:0-313 GCF_054177405.1 Leptonychotes weddellii | reverse complement strand
GACGCACCTGCTGGAGGACCCGGGAGAGTAAAGCTCCAAGTTCTGCAAGAGGTTCCAACTCGAGAGCCCAGCGCTGGTGTTCAGAACACCTGCAGCTGCGGCCGACGCCCATCTGCTCCTCGGAGGACCCGAGCACAACAAACACTTCTCTCAACTGAAAATTCTGCTTAGTCAGAAAGAATTCCCAAGGAATCCAAAGTGGATTTCAGAAATTTCTTGTCTCCTCTGTAAAGAACGGGTTTTGAGAAATGCCTAATGCTATTTCTGAATGAAAACTAGCCCGTACAATAACGCGCGGGACGTTTATTTATTC
>NW_027730247.1:0-313 GCF_054177405.1 Leptonychotes weddellii | reverse complement strand
AAATCCTATATTCGGCAAAAGTACCATTAAAAAATGCAGGGAAAGGGGTGCCTGGTGGGCTCAGTTGGTAGAGCATGCGACTGTTGATCTTGGGGTTGTGAGTTTAAGCCCCACTTTGGGCGTAGAGATTACTGAAAACAAACAAACAAAAAACCAGAAAAATGAAGACATGCCCAGATAAACAAAATGTGAATTCATCAGGGGGCGGAGCAAGATGACGGAGGAGTAGGAGACCTGGATTTTGTCTCCTCTCAGGAATTCAGCTGGATAGGGATCAAACCATTCTGAACACCTACAAACTCAACAGGAGATC
>NW_027730246.1:0-5007 GCF_054177405.1 Leptonychotes weddellii | reverse complement strand
CTCTCCAGCATATATACAATGGAATATTATGCAGCCATCAAAAGGAATGAAATCTTGCCATTTGCAAGGACGTGGATGGGACTGGACGGTATTATGCTGAGTGAAATAAGTCAATCAGAGAAAGATGTATCATATGATCTCACTGATATGAGGAATTCTTAATCTCAGGAAACAAACTGAGGGTTGCTGGAGTGATCTGTTTTTTTTTAACTTTATAAAATATTTATATAATTATGAAGGAAATGCATGCTCAAGATGATGTTTTTGTAAAATAAAGTTGTAGAAAGAAAAATACGAAAAAGTACTTGCCTATTATAATTGTGGTTTATATTCTCCTAGTCTTCCTGATCATTTGTGCTTGTTATATTTTTTTAATTAAGAAAATTATAAGAAGACATTTTAATGAATTACTTAGAATTTCATTATTGATAAATATAAAACATAAATAATACTGGTGATTAATTGGACTTACAAAGTTTTATAATATAGCATATATTATTATAGTCATATTTATTTGTTTATATTTAAATACCTATTTGAAGGGGCGCCTGGGTGGCTCAGTCATTAAGCGCCTGTCTTCGGCTCAGGTCATGATCCCAGGGTCCTGGGATCGAGCCCCGCATCGGGCTCCCTGCTCCGCGGGAAGCCTGTTTCTCCCTCTCCCAATCCCCTGCTTGTGTTCCTGCTCTCGCTATCTCTCTCTGTCAAATAAATAAATAAAATCTTTAAAAAATAAATAAATACCTATTTTAATACAGACTTTTTAAAATTTTTAATTCCAACATAGTTAACATCCAGTGTTTTATTAGTTTCAGGTGTACAATAAAGTGATTTAACAATTCCATAAATCACCCAGTGCTCATCACAACAAGTGCACTCCTTTATCCCCAACACCTATTTCATACTTCCCCCTACTCACCTGCCTTCTGGTAACCATCAGTCTATTTTCAATAGTTAAGAGTTTGTTTCTAGGCTTGTCTCTCTCTCTCCCTGTCTCTTTTCTCCTTGTTCTTTGTTTTGTTTCTTAAATGCCACATATGAGTGAAATCATATGGTATTTGTCTTTCTCTCACTCACTTATTTTGCTTAGCATTATACTCTGTGTCTCCATCCCTCTCATTGCAAGTGACACAGTTTCATTATTTTATAAGGCTGAATAATATTCCATTGTATATATATACCACCTCTTCTTTATCCATTCATCCATTGTAAATAATACTGCTGTAAACATAGGGGTGCATGTATCCCTTTGAATTAGTGTTTTTGTATGTTTTGGATAAATACCTGGTAGCGTGATTTTTGGATCAGAGAGTAGTTCTATTTTTAATTTTTTGAGGAACCTCCATACTGTTTTCCAGTGGCTGCACTAATTTGCATTTCCACTAACAATGCGTGTTTTCCACATCCGTGTCAACACTTGTTTCTTTTGTGGTTGAATTTAGCCATTATGACCGGTGTGAGGTAATATCTCATTATAGTTCTTTTTAAAAGATTTATTTATTTATTTTAGAAAGAGAATACATGCACAAGCAGGGGGAGGGGAAAAGGGAGAGGGTGAGAATCTCAAGCAGATTCTCTGATGATCTCAGAGCTGACACAGGGCTCAATCTCACTACTCTGAGATCATGATGTGAGCGGAAATCAAGAGTCCATGCTTAGCTGACTGAGTCATCGAGACCCTCAATGTAGTTTTGATTTGTATTTTCCTGATAATGAGTGTTGTTGGACATCTTTTGATGTGTCTGTTGGCCATCTGGATGCCTTCTTTGGAGAAACTTCTGTTCCTGTCTTCTGCCCATTTTTAAATTGGATTATTACTATTATTTTTGGTGTTGAATTGTATCAGTTCTGTAAATATTTTGTATACAAACCCTTTATTGGATATGTCATTTGTAAATATCTTCTCCCATTCTGTAGATTGCTTTTTAGTTTTGTTGATTGTTTCCTTTGTTGTGCAGAAACTTTGTATTTTGATGTAGTCCCAATATTTTATTTGTACTTTCATTTCCCTTGACTAAAGAGAAATATCAAGAAAAATGTTACTACAGCTAATGTCAGAGACAGTATTGCCTATAATCTCTTCTAAAATTTTTATGGTTTCAGGTCTTACATTTAGGCCTTTAATCCATTTTGAATTTATTCTTGTTAATGATATAAGCGGGTGGTCCAGCTTCATTCTTTTCATGTAGCTGACTAATTTTCCCAAAAAAATATTTGCTGAAGACACTATATTTTTCCCTTTGGATATTTTTTCCTGCCTTGTTGAAGATTAATTGACCATATAATTGTGAATTTATTTCTGGGTTTTCTATTCAGTTCTATTGATCTATATGTCTATTTTTCTGCCAGTACCATACTGTCTTGATGACCAGAGCTTTGTAAAATCTTGAAGTTTGAAATTGTGATACCTCCAACTTTTCTTTACTTTTCTTTTTTCTTTTCTCTTTCTTTCTTTCTTTCTTTCTTTCTTTCTTTCTTTCTTTCTTTCTTTCTTTCTTTCTTTCTTTCTTTTCTTTCTTTCTTCTTCAAAATTGCTTTGGTTATTTTCAGTCTTTTGTAGTTCCATATAAATTTTAGGGTTATTTTTTCCAATTCTGTGAAAAACACTCTCAGTATTTTGATAGGGATTGCATTAAATCTGTAGGTTGTTTTGAGTAGTATAGATACTTTAATAATATTTTTTTCTTCCAGAGCAAGATGGCGGAGGAGTAGGAGACCTGGATTTCGTCTGGTCCCTGGAATTCAGCTGGATAGGGATAAAACCATTCTGAACACCTATGAACTCAACAGGAGATTGAAGAAAAGAATAGCAACAACTCTCTGAACAGAAGAGCGACCACTTTCTGGAAGGATGTAAAATTTGACACCATAAACCTGGGGAAGAGTTTGTTTGTCTGGGAAACTCTTTATCATTTCTTCTATTTTGAATAATAGGCATTTGGGATAGAATATCAATTAATTAATTAAGTTTGAACCCATCAATTAAGTTTGAACCCATTCTTAGTCCTCTCAGCAGAGCACCCAGGTATCAGAGCAGGGAAGCCGGGTGCAGAGACGGAGCCAAGGAGCGGGCTCTCAGCTCGGGGTTGCCATAAACCATGATACGTGGCACAGTCGTGCCCTTGTTCTTCCAGCAGGGACCCAACAAGTGGCAGATCTGGGGATACTCCCCTTTCACCCCCCAGGAGGAGCGGCGGGACAATTCTGCCTGTGGCAAAGACATTTGGGAACCATGGCAACAGGCCCCTCCCCAAGAAGATCAGCAAGAACGCCAGCCAAGACCAAGTTTACTGATCAATGAGAACGGCAAAACTCCAGCAATAGGGGAATACTGCACAGAGAATTCATGGCTTTTTTTTTTTTTTTAAAGATTTTATTTATTTATTTGACAGAGACACAGCGAGAGAGGGAACACAAGCAGGGGGAGTGGGAGAGGGAGAAGCAGGCTTCCTGCTGAGCAGGGAGCCCGATGCGGGGCTCCATCCCAGGACCCTGGATCATGACCTGAGCTGAAGGCAGACACTTAAAGACTGAGCCACCCAGGTGCCCCAAATTCATGGCTTTTTTACCATGATTCTTTAGTCTTTCAAAGTTAATTTTTTTTAACTTTTTTTTTTGAATTTTTATTTTTCCCTTTTTCAACCAACATCTTATTAATCCCTTTTTTAAAATACATTTTTATTTTTCATTTTAAGAGTCAAATTCTATACCCTCATAGTAGTTACCCTTATTTTTGGCATATATATGTAAGCTGTCTCTCTTTAAAATTTTGAGATACAGTTTCTTCTAACAGATCAAAATATACCCTAAATCTCTAGTGTATGGCTTTGTTCTAGTCTCCTGCCTGATCACATTCTCTACCTTTATTTTTCTTTTTTTTTTAAATCCTCTTTTTTCTTTTTTCAAACAACTTCTTATCAATTCCTTTTATAAAATTGTTTCTAATTTTCATCTTTACACTCATCATATTAACCCTTATTTTTGTACATATATAAGTTTTCTCTCTTTAAAATTTTGGGAGGCACTTTCTCTTAACAGACTCAAATACACTGAAAATTAAGTGTGTGACACCAATCTATGCACCAGCCTGATCATATTTGATCATATTCTGTTTTTTTTGTTCTGTTTTTGTATATTTTTATCTTTTTCTTTTTTTTTTCTTTTTCTTTTTTCTTTCTTTCCCTTTCTTTTCCCCCAGTTTCAGGTCTTTTCTGATTTGTTTAGAGTATATATTCTGGGGACATTGTTACCTGTTAGCATTTTGTTCTCTCATTCATCTATTCTCCTCTGGACAAAATGACAAGATGGAAAAAATCACCTCAATAAAAGAACAAGAGGCAGTACCAACTGCCAGGGACTTAATCAACATGACATTAGTAAGATGTCAGAATTAGAGTTCAGAATGATGATTTCAAAGACACTAGCTGGGCTTGAAAAAAACATGGAAGTTATTACAGAAACCCTTTCTGGACAAATAAAAGAATTAAAATCTAACCAAGTCAAAATAAAAAAGGCTATTACTGAGGTGCAATAAAAAATGGGGGCTCTAACTGCTATGATAAATGAAGCAGAAGAGAGAATTAGCAATATAGAAGACCAAATGATGGAAAAAAGAAGAAGCTGAGAAAAAGAGAGATAAACAACTACTGGATCACGAGGGCAGAATTTGAGAGATAAGCGATACCATAAGATGAAACAACATTAGGATAATTGGGATCCCAGAAGAAGAAGAAAGAGAGAGAGGGGCAGAAGGTATATTGGAGCAAATTATAGCAGAGAACTTCCCTAATTTGGGGAAGGAAACAGGCATCAAAATCCAGGGAGCACAGAGAACCCCTCTCAAAATCAATAAAAATAGGTCAACACCCCAACGTCTAATAGTAAAACTTAGGAGTCTCAGAGACAAAGAGAAAATCCTGAAAGCAGCTCAGGAGAAGAGATCTGTAACCCACAATGGTAGAAACATTAGATTGGCAAGAGACCTATCCACAGAGACCTGGCAGGCCA
>NW_027730245.1:0-313 GCF_054177405.1 Leptonychotes weddellii | reverse complement strand
TTTAATTACAGTATTTTAATAGGAAAAGATGAGAAACAATTAGATTTCATAGAGACTAAATGAATTATGTTATATCAATATAATATATACACCAGCATATTTAGGCAAATAAATGTTTCCCTGCCGAAAATTTGTGTGTGTGTGTATACATATATATAAATAGCATATATATATACGCACCATAGACATACCATGTACATACACACACACACACACACACACACACATATCATAACATAATTTTGTATTATTTTTGTAATAGAAGAAGGTATAAAGTCAAATGAATCAAATTCGTGTTCTTCTATTCTGGAAT
>NW_027730244.1:0-313 GCF_054177405.1 Leptonychotes weddellii | reverse complement strand
TGGGCTACAAAGAAGCATAAGGGGAAAAATAAGATGTGTAGATTTCATGGTAATCAGATTTCACATTAAGAATTTTGATGCTAATATGAAAAGATAGACTGTCCGATTAAGAACCAGGTAAAGTCAATAATAACTTTATCATAGAAACATATGGCATTGGGCATAATAATATTTATTTCATGGTTCTTTTTTATCATTTGTGTTTTATTGCCATTTTGGATAAAAGCAATTTTATTTGGATATATTTTTCTCTGTATTAATCTGATTTTTCTTTTTGTTGTTCTTAAATTTAGGAAGTAGAAGGTAATAAAAA
>NW_027730243.1:0-313 GCF_054177405.1 Leptonychotes weddellii | reverse complement strand
CTGGAGACAGACACAGAGGGTGCATCAGATGCAGCCCTGAGCCCTCTCCCTGCCCCCCACCCATGTTGTTGAGATATCATTGACATATAAATTATACCGTGTAACTTTCAGGTGTACTGACATAATGGTTTGATGCATGTATATATTCTGAAATAGTCACATTAAGTTTAGTTGACATCTGTGCTCATCCATGGTTACAGTTACTTTCCTTGTGAGGAGAACTTTTAAGATCTACTCTCTTAGCAACTTTTAAATATGCAATCCGGTATTGTTAACTATAGTCACCATGCTGTACATTACATCCCAGAGCTTA
>NW_027730242.1:0-313 GCF_054177405.1 Leptonychotes weddellii | reverse complement strand
AAAAGGACATTAGATAAAACCTAAGGACATTTGAATACAGTCTGGACCTCGGTTAATCATAGTGTGTCATTAAATGTAACATACCATCCTCATGGTGAAATGATAGTAGAAAAAACTGAGTGTTGGATATATGGGAACTCTGTATTATCTTCTTAATTTTTTGTAAATCTAAAAATGTCCCAAAAAATAGGGGCGCCTGGGTGGCTCAGTTGGTTAAGCGACTGCCTTCGGCTCAGGTCATGATCCTGGAGTCTCTGGATGGAGTCCCGCATCAGGCTCCCTGCTCGGCAGGGAGCCTGCTTCTGCCTCTGAC
>NW_027730241.1:0-313 GCF_054177405.1 Leptonychotes weddellii | reverse complement strand
AGAAAAACAAAGCTGGGGGCATCACGTTGCCCGATTTCAAGCTATATTACAAATCAGTGATCACCAAGACAGCATGGTACTGGCACAAAAACAGACATACAGACCAATGGAACAGAATAGAGAACCCAGATATGGACCCTCAACTCTATGGTCAAATAATCTTTGACAAAGCAGGAAAAAACATGCAATGGAAAAAAGAGTCTCTTCAATAAATGGTGCTGGGAAAATTGGACAGCCACATGCAGAAGAATGAAACTTGACCATTCTCTAACACCACTCACAAAGATAAACTCAAAGTGGATGAAAGACCTCA
>NW_027730240.1:0-313 GCF_054177405.1 Leptonychotes weddellii | reverse complement strand
GGGACTTTCCTGGTTTTCGCGCCAGAAGTTCTGTGCCTTGGGACTGTGCTAGTCTCGGGGTGCAAAGAGCAGTGAGGCATCTACCTCCTCTCGAGGGGTTAGTCTCCTAAGGGATGCAGGGTGGCACCAGACACATTGCCACAGCACGTGGACAGTGCCACTAGACACACAAGCAACACGATGGTGGGAGCACAAAGGGCGGCAGCCCTTCTGCCTGGGGAGCGGGGAAGACTTAACAAAGGGAGGGGCCAAGTGAGTGGGGCTCTGAGGAATGCCTAGGAGTTGCCCAGATGAGGGGAAAAGTGAAGGGTGG
>NW_027730239.1:0-313 GCF_054177405.1 Leptonychotes weddellii | reverse complement strand
TTAAATTAAATTAAATTAAATTAATTTTTTAAAGTAGGTTCCATGCCCAATGTGGGGTTGAGCTCATGACCCCGAGATCAAGAGTCACATGCTTTATCACCTGAGCCAGCCAGGTGCCCTCACCCTCTGTCTTTTTTTCTAGATATGTCTTTTTTCTAGATATGTCTTTCTTTTAGATATGTCCCCTGAGGCAAGGGAAACGAAAGTAAAAATAAACTACTGGGACTATATCAGAATAAAAGCTTCTTCTGCGCAGCGAAAGAAACAATCAACAAAACTAAAAGGGCTGGGAGAAGGTATTTGCAAATGACAT
>NW_027730238.1:0-313 GCF_054177405.1 Leptonychotes weddellii | reverse complement strand
GGAGGGACGTCGCTCCAGTGGCTAAGCTAGGGGTGGAACCCTCGTGGGACAGTGTGGTCTCAGGACCCTCGGGGTCACAGAAAGACTGGGGGTGCCTGAGTGTGGCAGAGCTCGCGGGTATCGGAGCGGGGAAGCCGGCTACAGACACAGAACCGAGGCACGGGCTCTCAGCTCGGGGTTGCCATAAACTGTGATTCGCAGCACAGTCAGGCCACTGCTCCTCCAGCAGGGAACCAACAAGCGGCAGATCCGGGGAGACACCCCTTCCTCCCCCGGGAGGAGCGGCGTGAGAGTGCACCGCAGGGATTTGCTG
>NW_027730237.1:0-313 GCF_054177405.1 Leptonychotes weddellii | reverse complement strand
CCCTTTCCCGTACGCAAGCCTACATTCGAAGCTGAGCCAAAGGAGCAAAGATGGTGATGTCAGTGGACTTGGGTTTGGACCCTCGCTTTTCCACTCACTGTATTGCTGAACTCCTCAAGCTTCAGTTTCCGATGTCTCTTGCCACAGGGTTTTGTTGTGGGTAGAATGAGGTGATGCAGGTAAAGTACCTACTACATGGTATGCACTTGATGAACGGTAGCTCTCCCCATCGTTCATAAACTTCACCCATGGAAGACACTGTTCAGGTGTTTGTTGAAGGACTAGCTCCATTTTGCAGATGAGAACACTGAGA
>NW_027730236.1:0-313 GCF_054177405.1 Leptonychotes weddellii | reverse complement strand
CTGCCCATGCACATTCCCCTACAATCACATCGGTACAGTGACTTAGGATCTCTGAAATCGAAGCCTGGGGCATGTGGAGAAATTGGTTCAAACTGTCCCCCACTCCTACGTCCCGCTCATCCTGCATCCGGATGCCCTCCTGCCTCCCCCTCAAGAGACTCACTGCTGTCCACCCCACCTAAGTGCTCTTCCCAGACAGCATCTGCCCCCGAAACAGTGTCTTCACTGCATCTCCACTGAAACTTGATGGAAACAACAAGCAGACTCAGGAGGGAAGACTGGGGACGGAGTGCTGTGTTTTGCATTTGTTAGT
>NW_027730235.1:0-5008 GCF_054177405.1 Leptonychotes weddellii | reverse complement strand
TCCATTTTTTATTGCACCTCATTAATAGCTTTTTTGATTTCGACTTGGTTAGATTTTAGTTCTTTTATTTCTCCTGAAAGGGTTTCTCTAATATCTTCCATGCTTTTTTCAAGCTCAGCTAATATCTTTAAAATCATCATTCTGAACTCTAGTTATGACATCTTTCTAATGTCCATATTGATTAGGTCCCTGGCAGTTGGTACTGCCTCTTGTTCTTTCTTTTGAGGTGATTTTTTCCATCTTGTCATTTTGTCCAGAGGAGAATAGACGAATGAGAGAACAAAATGCTAACAGGGTAACAATGACCCCAGAAAAATATACACTAAACAGATCAGAAGAGACCTTCCAAAAAGTGGTTTCTTTTCTGTTCAGAGAGTTGCTGCTATTCTTTTCTTCAATGTTCTGTTGAGTTCATAGGTGTTCAGAATGGTTTGATCCCTATCTAGCTGAATTCCTGAGACCAGACGAAATTTAGGTCTCCTACTCCTCTGCCATCTTGCTTCTCCCCTCCACTTAAGGTATTTTTAGATAAGATAAATATTTCAATCTGTATTCTTTGAGTAGAAATTAACCTCTATAATGTAGGTGGATCTCATCCAATCAGTTGAAGGCCTTAACAGAAAATAGACTGAGGTCCTTTGAGGAAAATGGAATTTTGCTTCTACACTGTCTTGGACTTTAGCTGCAATACCAGCTCTTCTCTGGGTCTCCAGCCTGCTTGCCTACCTACAGGTTTTGGACTTGTGATGTATAAAAACAAGTGGGTCAATTCTTGTGTATACACATGCATGCACACACACCTACACACACTTCCACACATACAGACACATATCCTGTTGGTTCTGTTTCATTGGAGAACACTGACTAATATGGGAGTCAAATATAGGATTATAACCTCTGTGTACTGGAAGTGGGGAAATAGTATAATATTAAAAATGGGTATGTATACCTAGTAGTAATATGACAAAATTCAGTAAACTCAAATGTTGATTGAAAATTTTATTAAGTTTTTCCTTAAATTCCAGTTTGTTAACATACAGTGTAATATTAGTTTGAGTTGTACCATATAATGATTCCACACTTCCATACATCAATTTTTATTCATCACAAGTGCACTCCTTAAGCCCCATCACTTATTTAAAGATTTGTTTATTTATTTTTAGGGTGAGAGAGAGCATGAGCAGGGGAAGGGCAGAGAGAGAAGAGAGAGAGAAGCAGACTCCCCACTGAGTGTGAAGCCCAACATGGAGTCAAAATCAAGAGTCAGACCCTCAACCGACTGAGCCACCCAGGCACCCCCCATCACCTATTTAACCCACCCCTCCCCTCACCAACTTTTATTCTGGTAACCATCAGTTTGTTCTCCATTGGTTTATTTCCCCCAAATCTTTTTTTAGATTCTAGTTAGTTACCATACGCTGTATATTGGTTTCAGGAGTAAAATAAGTGATGCATCACTTATTTAAAACACATAGTGCTCATCATAACAAGTGCCCTCATTAATATGAATCACCCTTTTAGTACATTCTCCACCCACTACCCTCCAACAACCCTCAGTTTGTTCTCTATAGATAAGAGTCTTTTATGGTTTGTTTCCCTCTCTCTCTTTTCCCCCCTTTCTATATGTTCATCTGTTTTGTTTCTTAAATTTCACCTATGAATGAAATCATGTGATATTTGTCTTATACTGACTGACTTATTTCACTTAGCATAATACACTCTAGCTCCATCTACATTATAGCAAATATCAAGATTTCATACTTTTTCATGGCTGAGTAATATTCCATTATATATGTATATTCCAGCTGTTATATACAGCTCTTCTTTATTAATTCATCAATTGATGGACATTTGGGCTATTTCCATAGTTTGGCTATTGTTGATAAAGGTGATTTAAATGTCAGGGTGCATGTACCCCTTCAAATCAACCTTTGGGTAAATACCTAGTAGAGTAATTACTGCATCATAGGGTTATTCTTTCTTTAACTTTTTGAGGAACCTTCATATTGTATTCCAGGGTGGCTGCACGAGTTTGCAGTCCCACCAACACTGTAAAAGTGTACCCCTTTCTCCACATGCTTGCCAACATATGTTGTTTCTTGTGTTGTTGATTTTAGCCATTCTGACAGGTGTGAGGTGATATCATGGTTTTGATATGTATTTCCCTGATGATGTGTGATGTTTAACATCTTTTCATGTGTCTCTTACTTATCTGAATTTCTTCTTTGGGAAATGACTATTTATGTCTTCTGCCCATTTCTTCACTGGATTATTTGTTTTTGGGGTATTAAGTTTGATAAGTTCTTTATAGATATTGGATACAAGCTCTTTATCAGATATGTCATTTGCAAATATCTTCTCTCATTCCGTAGGCTGCTTTTTAGTTTTTTTCATTGTTTCCTTCACTGTGCAGAAGTTCTTATCTTGATAAAGTCCCAATAGTTCATTTTTGCTTGTTTCCCTTGCCTTAGGGGACATATGTAGTAAGAACTTGCTACAGATGAAGTCAAAGAGTTTGCTGCCTGTGTTCTTCTCTAGGATATTGATGGTTTCCTGTCTCACACTTAGGTCTTCTAACTATTTTTAATTTATTTTTGTGTATGGTATAAGAAAGTGGTCCAATTTCATTCTTCTGAATTTTGCTGTCCAGTTTTTCCAACATCATTTGTTGAAGACACTTATTTTTCCATTGGATATTCTTTTCTGCTTTGTCGAAAATTAGTTGACCACATAGCTGTGTGTCATTTCTGGGTATTCCATTCTGTTCCATTGATCTATGTGTCTGTTTTTGTGCCAGTACTATCCTGTCTTGATCACTAAGCTTTGTAATATATCTTGAAGTCCAGAATCGTGATGCCTTCAGCTTTGCTTTTCTTTTTCAAAATTGCCTTGGTTATTCAGGGTCTTCTTTGGTTCCATACACATTTTAAGAGTGTTGTTCTGGCTCTACTAAAAATACTGGTGTTATTAGAGATTGCATTAAATGTGTAGATTGCTTTGGGCAGTATAGACATTTTAACAATATTTATTCTTCCAACCCATGAGCATGGAATGTTTTTCTATTTCTTTATGTCATCTTTGATATCTTTCGTAAGTGTTGTACAATTTGCAGAGTACAGCTCTTTTACCTCATTGGTTAAAATTATTCCTAGATATCTAATGGATTTTGGTGTAATTGTAAATGGGATTGATTCCTTGATTTTTCTTTCTGATTCTTCATTATTGATGTACAGAAATGCAACGGATTTCTGTACATTGATTTTATATCCTGCAACTTTGTTGGATTTGTGCATCAGTTCTAGCAATTTTGGGGGGAGTCTTTTGGGTTTTCTACATAGAGTATCATGTTGTCTGCTAACAGTGAAAGTTTAACTTCTGCCTTGACAATTTGGATGCTTTTTATTTCTTTTTGTTGTCTGATTGCTAAGGTTAGCACTTCCAGTACTATGTTAAATAACAATGGTGAGAGTGGATATCCTTGTCTTTTTTCTGACCATAGAAGAAAAGCTTTCAGTTTTTCCCCATTAAGGATGCTATTAGCTGTGGGTCTTTCATATATGGCCTTTATGATGTTGAGGTATGTTCCATCTATCCCTACTTTGTTGAAGTTTTTTATCAAGAATGGACACTGTATTTTGTCAAATGCTTTTTCTACATCTATTGAGGGAATCATATGGTTCTTACCCTTTCTTTTATTAATGTGGTGTATCACGTTAATTGATTTGCAAATATTGAACCACTCCTGTAGCCCAGGAACAAATCCCACTTGATAGTGGTGAGTAATTCTTTTAATGTACTGTTGGAGTGGATTGTCTAGTACTTTGTTGAGAATTTTTGTATTCATCTTCATCAGGGACATTGGCCTGTAATTCTCCTTTGTCATGGGTTCTTTGCCTGGTTTTGGAATCAAGGTAATGCTGGCTTCGTAGAAGGGCTTTGGAAGTTTTCCTTTCATTTCTATTTTTTTAGAACAGTTCCAGAAGAAGAGGTATTCCATTTTCTTTAAATGTATGGTAGAAGTCCCCTGGGATGCCATCTGGCCCTGGACTTTTGTTTGTTGGGAGATTTTTGATACTGATTTGATTTCTTTGTTAGTTTTGGTCTGTTTAAATTATCTATTTCTTCCTGTTTCAGTTTTGGTAGTTTGTATGTTTGCAGGAATTTGTCCATTTATTCCAGAGTGCCCCATTTTTTGACATATAATTTTTCATAATATTCTCTTATAATTGTTTTATTTCTGTGGTGTTGGTTGTGTTCTCTTTCATTCATGGCTTTATTTATTTAGGTTCTTTCTCTTTTCTTTTTGATATATCTGGCTCAGGGTTCATGAATTTTATTATTTATTTCAGTGAACCATCTTTTAGTTTTGTTGATCTGTTCTACTGCTCTTTTTGTTTCCATATTTTTTATTTCTGCTCTAATTTTTATTATTTCCATTCTAGTAGTGTTAGGCTCTATTTGCTGTTCTTTTTCTTGCTCCTTTAAGTGTAAGTTTAGGTTGTGTATTTGAATTTCTTGCTTCTTGAGATAGACCTGTATTGCAATATAGTTCCCTCTTAGGACTGCCTTTGCTGCATCCCAAAAGTCCTTGAGTGTCTTTTTTTTTTTTATTCTCATTTGCATGTATTTTTTTTCTTCTTTAATTTCCTGGTTAACCCATTCATTCTTTAGTAGGATGTTCTTTAACCTCTCTATATTTGTGATCTTTCCATTTTTTGTATGTGTGATTGACTTCAAGTTCCATAGTGCTGTGGTCTAAAAATATGTATGGTATGATCTCAATCATTTCTTCTTGTTGAGGCCTGATTTGTGACCTAGTCTGTGATCTATTCTAGAGAATGTTCCATGTGCACTGGAAAATAATGTGTATTCTGCTGCTCTAGGATGAAATGTTCTGAATGTATCTGTGAATTTCATCTGGTCCAGTGTGTCATTCAAACCCATTGTTTCCTTGCTGATTTTCTGCTTAGATGATCTGTCCACTGATCTAAGTATGGTAGTAAAGTCC
>NW_027730234.1:0-313 GCF_054177405.1 Leptonychotes weddellii | reverse complement strand
CCTACTATGAATCTATTGTAATTTTCCTATGTGTAATGCTCAGAATACTCTGTTCACTTTAGTCCATATTTCTGCAAGAAAAATGAGTCTTGAACAAGGGTACATAAGTTTTTTTTTAATAAATACTAAAAACTGTTCTTTCTCTGGTAATTGTTATACAAAAACATTCTATACCTTCTATACATTCTAGAATGCAGTCATGGAAAGCATGTATTACTGAGTATAGAGGAACTCAGTAGTGAGTATTCCCTATGTCAAGTCCAAATACTCCCTTTTCTTTTTGTTCTTTCTCTCAGAGATATCAGAGACTTAG
>NW_027730233.1:0-313 GCF_054177405.1 Leptonychotes weddellii | reverse complement strand
CAACCAGGGCCAGCGTCCCCGCGGGATGCCCCTGGAGCCCCGCACAGCCAGCCCCCCGCCTCCCCTAGGAGCACGTGGGCCTGTGTGCCTCTTGCACACCGTGTCCCGGGGTCTGGAGGACCCCACCCCAGTGCCAGCCCGGTGACACGGCGGGATGTGGTGGAGGCTCTCCAAAGCCACTGGCCAGGGAGCCCAGCCCTGGCTCCTCGGAGCGCTGGGCCCCCCCGTTCACGGTCCCAGCAACACGCACCCATCTGGCAGCCCGCGTTCCAGAAGGGCTGCGGGTTGTAGTTGCTGGAGTCCACGCGGTAGG
>NW_027730232.1:0-313 GCF_054177405.1 Leptonychotes weddellii | reverse complement strand
GGGATGGGGGCGAGGCCGTCCTGCGGCGTGGTGGGGCTGGGGTGGAGCTGTACTGCCGGAGACCGGACTGGGGCCTCACTGCTAGGGACCAAGGCTGTGGAGAAGGCCAGGGGAGGGTGGATGGGGCGGGGCTGCAGGCCGGTGCTACACTTCGGGGCAGTCCGAAGGTCTGGGCTGCAACTCTGGCCTGGGACTGTAGGGCAGGGCTGCAGGGGGGTGAGGGGTGGAGGGTGGGGGCCTGTGCGGGTGTGCGCAGCCTGTGAGGGCGCAGGGGCGGGGCGTGAGGAGACATCAGAGTCACAGGGGGAAAGAA
>NW_027730231.1:0-313 GCF_054177405.1 Leptonychotes weddellii | reverse complement strand
TCTATCCAGGGGCTTATTTGATTATCTAAGGACAGGGAGCACATCCGGCTGTTCTGTGCCAGGAACCCCGTGCCCAGCACACAGTGGGTCCTCAGCCGAGTGGACCTGTAGTGGCCACTCGCAGACCCCTTGGCCTCGGGTCTCCACCCGCTGGGTGACCGTGGGGCGCGGCCCCTGCCGCCTGCAGCCCCGACAGCGGCGGCCGCGTTTGCCCCCGGCCGTGGGCGGCCACGACGTGCACCCCGGCTCCGAGCTACGGAGGTGAGCTGACATTGTAGAAAAGGCGCCTCGGTGCAGAGGCTCCCGGAACGGG
>NW_027730230.1:0-313 GCF_054177405.1 Leptonychotes weddellii | reverse complement strand
AACCCAGGTTATAATTATTTCATATATAAACTTCATTCTTAATCTCAATTTGCAATACGTCAACTAACAGCAGGAGTACATGGAAGGTTTATTGATTAAAACTTTCCATGTCATGAAGTTCAGAGGAATAGCCAATAATGTGCTGAATAATAATCATGATTCAACAACTTCTTGGCAAGTGAAAATATTGGGTTGGCTCTAAGGAGATAAAATTAAATATGGGCAAAAATGAGTCCAAAATCCCAACTCCATAAAATACAGGATGAAGAAGACATGGTTTAGAAAAAAGGATAGGTTAAAAGTGTGAGGTTGT
>NW_027730229.1:0-313 GCF_054177405.1 Leptonychotes weddellii | reverse complement strand
TTTTAGAAAAAAGATTTATAAAAACAAAAAAAGATCCCATTATTGAAAGAGAATCACTTTCAACATTTTTGTGCTACATTTCCAGTTATATATATTTACATGTGAATTTTTTTACAAAAAAATGTAACAACCATGATTAAACATAACCTGCTTTTCTCATCGAATCCAGAACTATCATTCTATATTATCAAATATTACCGTAGATCATGTAAAATATCTATATCGAACTCTAACATACGGTCTAGTGCAGTTCAGCTGACCGATTCTCTGTCGCCAAAAACCTAGATTGCTCTGACCGGTCCCCACTGTTAGC
>NW_027730228.1:0-313 GCF_054177405.1 Leptonychotes weddellii | reverse complement strand
TGCTACCATAACTTCTTACTAGATTAAAGCCATATGGTGGCTGCAGAGGTCCTGTTTTCCTTCTCAACTCGTCCTTCTCCACATAAAAGGTGTGTAAAAAGGGCGCCTGGGTGGCTCAGTTGGTTGAGCGACTGCCTTCGGCTCAGGTCATGATCCTGGAGTCCCGGGATCGAGTCCCGCATCGGGCTCCCTGCTCGGCGGGGAGTCTGCTTCTCCCTCTGACCCTCCCCCATCTCATGCTCTCTCTCTCTCAAATAAATAAATAAATAAAATCTTTAAAAAAAAAAAAAAAGGGGGCGCCTGGGTGGCTCAG
>NW_027730227.1:0-313 GCF_054177405.1 Leptonychotes weddellii | reverse complement strand
GCAAGAGGCAGAAATGCATTTTATAGACCATAGAAATTATTTACCTGCTTTGGAAAGAAATGCTGAGACTGAAGCACTCATTGTGCATGGGGCCAGCCTGGCCCGTGCCCCACAGCTGGGCAACAACTTCCCTTCTAGTGGAGGGAATTCCGGGGTGGGGGTGGGGGGGGAAGGGTGGCGGGCAGCACTGTCGGTAGGGGACCTGTCAGGAACCTGCGGGGTCTGACAACTTGTTGCTTGCCTGGCTCCACACAGAGTTCCAGTCAGGTCTTCCTGAAATCCCAGAGACCTGGGAGAGGCCCTGGGCCCCTCC
>NW_027730226.1:0-313 GCF_054177405.1 Leptonychotes weddellii | reverse complement strand
CCTTTATATCCCAGAAAGTTAGTTTGTTCTCACTGTTGGACAAAGAAAGAACAATATGGAAATTCTTAAATACTTTCTTCGACTGGAGAATTTTAAAGTTTTTCATTTATCATTGTACAACCAAGGATAATTTTATAATTTTAGAAATTTTGTAAATTATAATTTTTAAATATTTTCTGGTATGTCGCTGTTACCTGTGCGGCAACTGTCTTTAAGTAGGGGTAAGTTATTCTAAAAGAAATAAGTCTTAGATAGTTTCCTTTCAAGTCAAGTGTCTTGATGTTTAAATAAACTTCTTATTTAAAAAAAAAAA
>NW_027730225.1:0-5008 GCF_054177405.1 Leptonychotes weddellii | reverse complement strand
CCCAGAAATACCAGTAGCAATTGGAAGATAAACTCGGTAATTAGAGCAAAGTTTATGAACCCACATTTAGAAAAGATTTAACTCCTCTGAAGAAAAATATATCAGAAACGAGCAAATCTCTTCAAGGGATCCAGAAGTCAATTGCCAACCTAATAGGACATTGAAATTTTATCTCCACAGCTTGTTTAGCTTCCAGGTAGGGAGTTATTTGTTTTATTTGTGATCGTTAATGTTGCTCACAGACTTGTTTACAATGACTCAAAGTCCCTAAAATCTCTTGGGTAAAAATATAAGACTTTACTTCTGCTTCTGAAATATATAGCAAACACACAGTATTTACCATGAGCCAGATCTTGTTCTAAATATATATGTAATATTTATACATGTGTATATACAAATATATTTTTGTATAATATATATGTACATACATATATAGTTGAAATATATATAAACCCATTTAACCTGAGGCACAGAGAAGTAAAGTAACTTGCCCAAAGTCACACAGCTAGTTATTGGTGGAGATGGAATTTGAACCCTATTTGGCTGACCCCAGAATCCCTGTTCTTAACCATTACACTGCCGTGTCTCTCAGGACAACAACTGGAACAAATCTTAACATGTTTTACTCAGTTGTGAAGAAGAAATGGTGTCCTGACCAACTTTTTCAGTCCCAGAGAAAACTGCCTTGAAATGTGCCCTTCTTAAAAAAAATAACAAGAATAAATAAGAAGGTGGGAATTTTTATAGCACTGCATGAATTATGAGTGTCATTTTCCTTTGCCACATGGAATACTGAGGAGAGCAAAGTAAAGTTGCATCTGCTACTGCATGAAGGCTCTCTTGGGTCTGAGAACACATCTTTATAGTCTTCAGGTTGCCAGTTAATGACGTCCAGTTTTTCAGACTTGAGACATATGTCACTCCAGAGCATCTCACTTAGCCATAAAAATTGATAGCAGTTGGTTCATGTTGTAAGTTAAATAATAATTTATCAACCCATATAACTAATTTGTCTTTCAGAGACAGAGCCACATATATGTGCCCTGATTTGTCCCAATAGCCAGACCAAAAGGGCATCATATTGCCACCATAAAATATATATTTATCTTCCTTCCTCTAGTGCAATATACATCTCAGTTCCAATGTGATAGCCCAAAAGGCAATATGCTCTGTTTGCCGTCATAAATACCAAACAGACCCATGGAAAAAGAGCACAGGAGTCAAATTTGATCAGGAAAAGAATGGATGAAATAGTGAGCTTTCGAACGGTTACTTATGAGCTTTTCTTTGTCCATAAGAACTATTTTACAGTAACACTCAGAGAAAGACTACAGCTTCAAGTTTTAACCAACAACACAGAGTGAGAGACATAGATCCCCAGTGTGCATCGCACTCATTTCAGTGGGTTTCACTAACTCATTCATGTGCTAGCTGCCCAATTCAGGAAACCAGGCCACCCTTGTGCTCCTGGTCTCTTATCTCATTGTTCTACCAAGGTCACATCACTCATCCCTGCTGTATCCCCAATTTCCCTTTTTTATGGTATGAGAAACTAACAGTATCTCTTCGCAGGCTTAGGATTTTGGAAGCAATTGATTGACACTTGCATTCAACCTTTTCTTTCCCCACTGCAATTTGATACAGTTTATTGGCATAAGACTGATTTTAAGTAATTTCAAGAGCTCTTTTCTGGACATTCCTACTCCAAAACCTGATGAATTTATACATAATAATGCCATTAGATTTTTACAAATTGCTATTTCATACTTCTGGTTGATGTTATTGACCGAACACATTTATTCTATCAATACACCTTTCAGTAAATACCAGAAGAGCTGACAATCTTAAACATATTAATCTATAGTGTTTTCCCATTAAAGTATTAGAAATGGTTAGCATCACGTGATAATCCAATTAAAAACAATCCATGTTCCTATAGATGTTGTAGGTTGACTGAAAAGAAAAAAATGTAAGTCATTGCCTAAAATCTTCAATTAAATTTTTGGCATTAGAGGAGAAACTTAATTAACTTTTGCCTTCAAGAAGTTTAATTTTTGTCAGCCCCTGGTGAGCTCAGAAGTGCTTGGGTTAAAACTGATAGAGTATTTCCAGAATAAATAAAGGAAGAAGTCTTTCTTGCAAATTCTCAACAGAATTAATTGACTATAAAATAAGAGGTGGAGACACTTCAAGGAGAGGAAATATCATCTTGGAAGCAGATGATTCACCTTGCCAAACTAAAAAGATTTTTACTGATTGCTTGTGAGCAAGATATTGTGCTAATCAGTTACCTCTGGGTGATGAACAAAAAGAAATGACCGGCCACTCTTCCCTTTGAAGCCAGAAGAGGGAAGAGCTCAGAGGGTGCTTCTCCAGCCCATCCTCACTACCCAGCTTGGCTCGAGGACCCATGGACTGACTTGACACCCAGGCACCGCCACTGACCCCCAATGAGACCACAGTGTACTCCAAGGGGAAGGTTACTCCTCAGTAACAAAAGCAGAAGCCTATCTTCATTGCAGGGTGGCTTTGAATATTAAATAGACAAAATCTGTAGAATACTTATCAAGCAGTTCTGATTTCTGGTTCTGCCTGCAAGAAGTGTGGAAGTAGCCATGCCATCCTAACAAGTAAGAAACGAAGCAAACTAAAAACTCAACAACCTGGAGCACCTGGGTGGCTCAGTCGGTTAAGTGTCTGCCTTCGGCTCAGATCATAATCTCAGGATCCTGGAATCGAGCCCCATGTCAGGCTCCCTGCTCAATAGAGGGTCTGCTTCTCCCTCTTCCTCTGTTGCTCCCCCTGCTTGTGCTTTCTTGTGCTCTCTCACTCGCTCTATCTCAAATAAATAAATAAAATCTTTTTTTAAAAAAAATCAACAACTCTTCTTACATCTGTAAAAGAAGTAAGGTCACAGGGCCACCCGCTGTCCCACAAAACTGGAGAGACTGACAGGTGAATACAGAGAATCACAACTTACTGGAGCAGAAACTCATGACTGACAGCTCCAGGGGAACCAGTGATGGGCAGGAAAACCAGAGCTGTGAGGGATGAGTTGCTGGAGGCTCAGTGTGGACAAATTGGAGAGACAGAAACTCCAGGGGGACCCAGTCACTTCTGTGAGTGTTACGGACTGGAGCTCCATCAGGTTCTTATGGCAAGTATCAGAGAAAAACTCCCTCATGCTTCTTGCAGGGGGAGAGGTAAAGGAACCATATTCAAATATGCCAGAGTCCTCTGTTCTTGTTGACAAGGTCTGCCTGCAAGAGAAACTATTTAACCAGAGTTTAACCTGCTGGGGTCTTGTGAGAGCTTAACTGACCTGGGGGAAGGGAAACACTGAACTCCATCCCCCTTCATCCATCCTGTTCCACCTAAAGGGTGGAAAAAAAACAAACAAACTGAGAAGCACTTGTGAAGTTCAAGGTCCAGAGACACGAGCTCACTGAAGACTGAGACTTAATTATAGGCATATAGAGTGCTTTCCCTCCCCCCACGCCTCACCACCATATTACTAAAAGTCTATCTATGACAGTTTTTTTACCCAGTACATCATGTCCGGGTATCAAGAAAAAATTATGAGGCATATCAAAAGATAAGACAGGGGGAGGAGGAGCAAGATCGCAGAGGAGTACGAGACCTAAATTTCGTCTGGTCCCAGGAATTCAGCTAGATAGGTATCAAACCATTCTGAACACCTACAAACTCAACAGGAGATTGAAGAAAAGAATAGCAGCAACTCTCTGAATGGAAAAGCAACCACTTTTTGGAAGAGTCATATTCTATCCCTTCATTGTAGTAAACCTTATTTTTGGTATATATATAAGCTGTTCTCTTTTTAAAATTTTGGGATACAGTTTCTTCTAACAGAACAAAATATACCCTAAATCTCTAGTATATGGCTTTGTTCTAGTCTCCTGCCCGATCACATGCTCTCTTTTTTTTTTTAATTTCTCTTCTTTTTTTTTCAACCAACTTCTTATCTTATCAATTCCTTTTATAAAATCTTTTATAATTTTCATCTTTACAGTCATATGCCATCCCTTCATCGTATTTACCCTTATTTTTGTACATATATAAGTCTTTCTTTCTTTAAAATTTTGGGAGGCAATTTCTTCTAACAGACCAAAATATGCCCCAAATCTAGTGTGTGGCACTGATCTATGCACCAGCCTGAGCATATTTGATCATATCCTTTTTTTCTTTTTTCTTTCTTTCCCTTTCTTTTCCCCCGGTTTCGGGTATTTTATGATTTGTTTAGTGTATATTTTTCAGGGGTCGTTGTTACCCTGTTAGCATTTTGTTCTCTCATTCATCTATTCTCCTCTGGATAAAATGACAAGACGGAAAAAATCACCTCAAAAAAAAGAACAAGAGGCAGCACCGACTCCCAGGGACCTAATCAATACAGACATTAGTAAGATGTCAGACTAGAGTTCAGAATGATGATTATAAAGATACTAGCTGGGCTTGAAAAAAGCATGGAAGATACTAGAGAAACCCTTTCTGGAGAAATAAAATAACTACAATCTAACCAAGTCAAAATCAAAAAGGCTATTGACAAGGTGCAATCAAAAATGGAGGCTCTATGGTGATTAACATAACAATAAAAAAATTTTTAAAAATGGAGGCTCTAACTGCTAGGATAATGAGGCAGAAGAGAGAATTAGTGATATAGAAGACCAAATTATGGAGAATAAAGAAGCTGAGAAAAAGAGAGATAAACAACTACTGGATCACACGGGCAGAATTCGAGAGATAAGTGATACCATAAGATGAAACAATATTAGAATAATTGGGATCCCAGAAGAAGAAGAAAGAGAGAGAGGAGCAGGAGGTATATTGGAGCAAATTATAGCAGAGAACTTCCCTAATTTGGGGAAGGAAACAGGCATCAAAATCCAGGAGGCACAGAGAACCCCCCTCAAAATCAATAAAAACAGGTCAACACCCGACATCTAGTAGTAAAACTTACGAGTCTCAGAGACAAAGAGAAAATCCTGAAAGC
>NW_027730224.1:0-313 GCF_054177405.1 Leptonychotes weddellii | reverse complement strand
TAACCTACAGAAGAGATTATGGTGGCTTGGGCGGGATCCTGGCAGAGAAAGTATTAAAAAGTGCCTGGATTCTAGATATATTTTGAAGGTATAGCCAATAGAATTGTGATTTTGGATGTAAGATACGAGAGAAAGAGAAGTATCTGTTTCGAAAGTGTTTCTCTTGAACAACTGGAAAGATTAAGTTGCTAGTTTGTTTGTTTCCTGAGATTAACAAACTGAGGGTTGCTGGAGTGGTGGGGAGTGGGAGGGATGGGGTGGCTGGGTCATGGACTTTGGGGAGGATGTGTGCTGTGGTGAGTGCTGTGAATTG
>NW_027730223.1:0-313 GCF_054177405.1 Leptonychotes weddellii | reverse complement strand
AAGCACTCAGGATGTGTTTTAAAATGTTTCTCTGTATGGCTCCCATTTTGTTTTATGAATAATTATTTATGAATTTCTTGTTGACACAAATCTGCTCACTAGTTGACAGCTCCATCTGAGTGAATTTAGGATTACTTTCAAATAGACTTAAAAATTGCCATTAAGTTTTTAAAGCTAACATTAAACCATTGCTATGCTACCTTGAACCTAGCTAGCTAAGCTTTCCTTTACCTTAATTAGTAAGCCAATCAGAAGACTACAATCAATGAATATTTAACAAATGTGATGAAGGGTTTAATTTAATAAGGTTTAA
>NW_027730222.1:0-313 GCF_054177405.1 Leptonychotes weddellii | reverse complement strand
CTGCCCATGCACATTCCCCTACAATCACATCGGTACAGTGACTTAGGATCTCTGAAATCGAAGCCTGGGGCATGTGGAGAAATTGGTTCAAACTGTCCCCCACTCCTACGTCCTGCTCATCCTGCATCCGGATGCCCTCCTGCCTCCCCCTCAAGAGACTCACTGCTGTCCACCCCACCTAAGTGCTCTTCCCAGACAGCATCTGCCCCCGAAACAGTGTCTTCACTGCATCTCCACTGAAACTTGATGGAAACAACAAGCAGACTCAGGAGGGAAGACTGGGGACGGAGTGCTGTGTTTTGCATTTGTTAGT
>NW_027730221.1:0-313 GCF_054177405.1 Leptonychotes weddellii | reverse complement strand
CGCTCAGCAGGGAGCCTGCTTCTCCCTCTCCCTCTGCCTGCCTCTCCCCACTTGTGCTCTCTCTCATACGCTCTCTCTCAAATAAATAAATAAACTCTTTAAAAAAAAAAAAAAGGGGGCGCCTGGGTGGCTCAGTTGGTTAAGCGACTGCTTTCGGCTCAGGTCATGATCCTGGAGTCCCGGGATCAAGTCCCGCATCGGGCTCCCTGCTCAGCAGGGAGCCTGCTTCTCCCTCTGACCCTCACCCCTCTCATGTGCTCTCTCTCTCATTCTCTCTGTCTCAAATAAATAAATAAAATCTTTAAAAAAAAAA
>NW_027730220.1:0-313 GCF_054177405.1 Leptonychotes weddellii | reverse complement strand
GAGGGAAACACTCAAGTTCATTTTTGTTTTAATCACGGGCCTTGCATAACATTGTTTTATAATGTTCATCCACCTGGATTTCAAACCACTTACAGAACAGTGGGCTTCGATGCAGCAATTTGGGATCTTATTATAACCTCCAGTTTTAATAGTGTCTCTATGATAAAGTACTTTGAATTTTAGCATTCAGTTGACAAACGAACATCTAAAACACAGCTAATTTGAAAATTGGGGATCGCCTGTAAGGATTAATTCATTTAACAGTTTTTTTCAAACTACATCCCATTGAAATCCAATAGCCGATCAAGAGATA
>NW_027730219.1:0-313 GCF_054177405.1 Leptonychotes weddellii | reverse complement strand
GCCTCCAACCCCAGGTCCCACCCCTCACACGGAGCCCGTATAGCATGGGGTTCTGCTGTGGCAGCAGGACCTCACCAGTGGGAAGTTTTGTCCATTTTCCAAGTCTGGACTCTGTTCCTCACTCAGCTGGTTGTTATTAAGGCCTTTGCAGTAGCAGCAAGAGATTAACCACAGCCAAGTCTCTGAATCCTAACACAGATAGCCAAAATCCAATATGCCACATCCAAAAGGAGGTGAGAAGAACAGGAGGGCATGTGGTTTCCATGTGCTCACTCGTCTAGAACTCTACAACACCATTTCGAGATAGACCAAA
>NW_027730218.1:0-313 GCF_054177405.1 Leptonychotes weddellii | reverse complement strand
GAGAGCGATGCTCCCAAGCTGTGACTTGTCAGTCTAAAGCTGTTTAGTGGAAAAGGATGCAAACCCTGATGCAAACAAAAGCTGAATTATGGAGGCTAAACCTTACCTCCTACATCTCTTTTGGAAATAATTGGATTTGGGGGGGATAAGTAGTTATTCTGTCTAACAAGATAGAAACGTCCCCCTGGTTATCTTGAATGCTAAGAGATACGGATTTCTGTACTATAGCAACAGCCCACTCAGTATGGCATTGTGTTTTTAGGCATAGTTTGGGAATGGTAGTAATGAGTCTCCAGTCCCTCCTCTTGGCCGT
>NW_027730217.1:0-313 GCF_054177405.1 Leptonychotes weddellii | reverse complement strand
ATGATTTTAGTGTCTCACTCCTATGGCTGACTGGTCAGAATCATAATGAGAAAAATGTGGACATAAACTAGACTAACATCTAAAAGTTTTATAGCATCACCTATTTATAAATAGAAATAAATTTGTTTAATTAGATACAAGGAAAATTAATATAAATACTTTGATATAAGAAAATTCTAAATTCATGGATACATTGCCAATTAGTCTAAAACCAGCTCATTAACTCAAATGGCCTTTCACCACTCAATGAGAAGACTTGTATTCTGAGTTACAAGTATACGAATGTATGTTAACATGATTTTTTATATATATA
>NW_027730216.1:0-313 GCF_054177405.1 Leptonychotes weddellii | reverse complement strand
CCTCCTGGTTCTGTCGCTCAGGGATGACCACGGTCAGCTCTGGAACAGAGGGAAGGGGGCCTGGGGGTCAGGAAGCAGCAAAGCCAGGAGCCCCCGTCCACACCAGCTCTGCCACTCGCTGGCTGGGGACTTCAGGGGGTCAGTGAAACTCTCTGTTTCTTCAGCTTGCTCTTTTAGAAAACAGAAATCACAGGGTTTGTGGGGGTTCAGCAAGGGAATGTACTCCTGGTGCCTGGCAGGACACCTGAGTGGACAAGCGGGTCAAGACTGAATGAATGAAAGGAAGAAAAAAATTCACAAAATGTTCGTTCAC
>NW_027730215.1:0-313 GCF_054177405.1 Leptonychotes weddellii | reverse complement strand
GATCCAGGGACTCCAGGATCATGACCTGAGCCGAAGGCAGTCGCTTAACCAACTGAGCCACCCAGGCGCCCTAAGGTGTAGTTTTCTAAAGACAGAGAGACATTCTCAAAATATACATAAAAATATTGATGACTCTGGATATACATGTAATAAACATATGTTAGTATACCCCTTAAGGTTTAAAGATGCACTCCAAAATATTTAACAAAAATTAAGTTAGTATTAAAGCTTCTTCAGAACAGTCAAATTTATCAGATTTAATTGTATGTAGTACATCCCAGGATGATACATAAAATAGAAACAGAGGTAAATA
>NW_027730214.1:0-5008 GCF_054177405.1 Leptonychotes weddellii | reverse complement strand
AAGAAGAAATGAGAGAAAAAAATGAAAGAAAAACAGAATGAAGAGCAGTGAGGAGGGAATAAGAAGACAGAGGAAAAAGTATGAGGACCCCACTCAGCAGGGACAGTAGGTGGCCTGCTTGATGGGGAAGCATAAATTAGGGTAATTTCATCTATACTAGCAGATTAAATAACTTCTGTGGGCTGCCTAGGTACTAATCACCATGTGGAAGCTGTCTCTAGGGGGGGAAAGTATTCCAAACTCCCAGCAAGTGACTTACAAATGAACCTCTGGGTCAAGCCCATTTTCAAGTGGAGAACTTCCTATATTTTACATTCCTAGACAAATGACAAGTGAGAGATGCAGTACCTTCTACATCTTGTTATACATGTCGAGTAGCTAATTAAAATGAAGCAACGTGCGTAAGGACGCTGGGCAGCGAGGAGGTGCTCCTCGGGCCACTCAGAGGAGGGCAGGGATAAGCAGTCTTATCCAGGAGTCCTCATTGTGTTCAGAATGGCATTTACTTCCAAACACTAAGAAAAAACCACGTTCCCATAAATAGAACACAGGCTCATTCACCAAAAATGGACCTGGGTGGCAACTGGGAGGAAAACATGGTGTTAATAGAAGAGACACTTAACCTGCTACCGAGGTTGAGAAATGCTCTTTCCCAGGGCTTCCGCTCACTTGAATACCTTCTCTGTGCAGAGTGGAGTTCCTGCCATTTCCATGTATCTTCGCAAACTTCCCTCATTGTTTCCCTTCAATTATTTCAAAACTCTAGACACTTCCCCCCACCCCTAAAAAAGAAGAATTTTTTAACTCACAACTGCACCACAAACAACTATCTTTCTTATTCCTGTCCCACCTTGATTCCCCTAGTCCTCTCCAATGCTTTGGTTTACATTTATGGTCAATCTTCCCTGCAGAGGCTAAACACACATACCAAATACATTTAAGAGACTTGATGTGTAAGCATAACATGTAAAACCTTAAGGAAAGAAAAGACATCATTATCCAAGTGATTTTAGCAAATTGTGCAGGAAAAGCAGAGTGATTGAAAGCAGGGCATGCAGGGCATCCAGGACAATAATTAAGGTGCTCCTGAGTGGAGGCAAATTGAAAACACTCACTGAGAATGAATCTGCTGGGAGAGTCCTACTGAAGGCTTCGGCTTGAGGGTCAAGGTCATCTGGGCCATGGGGCTGACTCGTGGTAGACTGTCTGCCTTCTTCAATGAAGTGTGTTTTGCTGCTTGCTCAGGAGGGACCCAGGAGGAAGCAGCCCCAGGACTCTGCCCCCCAAAGCCTGGTGACGAGGTGTCCTGGACAGCTGTGGTCTCACAGGCCTTGCCCTTGGTCCCCGGTTTACACACACAGAGTTGAGGCCGGAGACACATCCCTCCGTTCTGGCACGGTGGAACACAGCTTGCTGCAGAAAGACAACAGAAGACATGACTTCGAAGAAAAGCATTATAGACATCACAAATTCTTCCAAAGCCTTCACATTAGCACCAGGATTTTCCCCCAAAAAATAAAACTGTATTTAAAAACACGATGGAGGGGCACCTGGGTGGCTTGGTCAATTAAGCATCCAACTCTTGGTTTTGGCTCAGGTCATGATCTCAGGGCCGGGAGCTCAAGCCCCGCGTGGAGCCTACTTAAAGTTCTCTCTCTCTCTCTCTCTCCCTCTGCCCCTCCCCCACCACCACTCACACTGTCTCTAAAAAATAATTTTAAAAAAACATGATGGAAAAGATGATGATAGCTAATATTTATTAATGGCTTCTTATGTGCCAGGCACTGTTCTAATGAGGTATCAACAATTTAATCCCCCAGCAACTGCTGTAAGTCGATGTTTTATTTTGCCTGTTTTACTGATGAAGAAACAGACACAGGGTTATGTAACTTGCCAAAGGTCACACGATTATGAGTAAATAGAAGAGCTGGGAACTGAATCCAAGTGAACTGGCTGCAACATCATCATTCTTAACCACTTTATTAGAATGCCTCTCAGAAATGCATCAGAAACAAAGGAAAAGCTTAAGAAAATGCTTTGCCCTTCTTTTTTAAGCTGTGCTCTGTAGCTCAAGTTTAAATTTTAGATATCCAAACAAGACTCGGCAAAAAAAGCCCAAGTCCCATCTCAAACTCCAAAAAGTGCAACAGTCTTCATCTGGCATAAGCTTTTTGAGCTTGGAGTGACTGTTTGAGAAATGGAATCCAACCCACTTTTTTGTTTTTAAGGACAGAAGGATGCCCAGATTGAGAAGCATCCAACATACACTTTTATACTTTTGTTTTTAAAAGCCAGTGCCCCGTATACCATTCCTCCTGTTACAATGAAAGGCAACCAAAAACAAATGAGCTCTTTATCTCCTTTTTGATAGGATGCATATACTCTGAATCACCAGAACTGCAGTTAGAGTTTTCAAGTTGGCAGGCCTATGGGCCATGGGTAAGGTAAGTGGATTTCATCATAGGCAAGGTACTAGAGGAGTTTAGAGGTGACTGACTTAAATTTAATTAGGTTGATGTTATAGTCCAACGGACAGGATTCCTTCAGTTTCTTCTTTGTTTGTCCAAATGCACTGATTTACGCCAACTGATTTTGTTATCAGTCCACTTTTGACTTCAACTCTTGGTCCTCGGGCAGATCACACTACTGCATCTCCCATAAAATTCAATGTCAGATTCAGTCCACAAATATTTACAAAATAAATGAGGGATATGAACCAGAGCAGGCTCAGTTATGGACGAGCCAAATGACCATGACTAAAAGCTCTTTGACCTCCTGTTCTTCTATAAAAGAGAAAAGATACTTTTCCCATCTTCCTACAATATGATTCCTATTAGTTACAGCCAATAATGATAAGAAATGACCATCAAGTGCCAGAACACTAGGCTGACAACTTTTCCAAAAGTGGGAAAGGATTCTTAAAAAGCAAAGAAAAATGCAGCCAACTCCCTTGGTGACCTTGGGGTAAGTTATTTAACCTTGGCCTCTGCACCTGTACATGTTTGGGGGCAGGAGGAGGGCAGGCAGTAACTGCTTTTTCTAAAATGGTCCCCAAGAGCTCTTACCAAATTAGGCTTCTAGAATTCAAAGCCCAAAACTATGCAGTTCCAGGGTTCAGGATTCTAATTTATCAGCATTTTCTTGGCCAACTGATGATCACTGGGTCCCTACCAGGCCACGGTTATTTATGGAATGTCACAGGAATGGAAATGGGCTCCACCCAGCGAGAACAGAAGTGGCCACAAGGGAGAACAGGACTGGGCTTTCAAAGCTAAGCCTGTGCCAGACATCAGCCCCCAGGCACTTTCATGTGTACATTCTCTTCATGCTTTCAATTAGAAACATGTTTCATTTAAACATCTGAGAATGATTTCCGCTTCTCCTCCCTCCCAAGGTGTACTGCAAACGTCCCCTAATCTACCAGGAAGGCTGCACAGAGCAGCTTACAAAAGTTGGTACCTAGACAGGGGCGAATCATGAAATCTTCCAAAACACCACTGAGAACACACAACAAGAACCTACCTTTAGGAGAACATGGATGGAGCGGAAGTGTAAAAGGGTAGAGATTTTTTTAACTCTTCACACTTGGTAGAGTGTGGGAGGCAGGGAAAGAATTTTAAACGAACTTACAACAATTTTTTACTGTAAGATAAAGAATATGTTATACAGTAGTACGACTGGATACACTATGACCCTTTTGCAGTAAATGCTGAGAGAAGAGTAAGGAGAATGACTAGACAATGGTCTCGTCCACCTACCCCAGGAAGGATCTGGCAGCAACTCCCTGGAACACACAGATGTGGGGGGAGGGGGGGCTGGCTTGACCTGGGGCAGGGGGTGGGGGGAGGAGGTGAGTGGGTTACAGTCCCTAATTGCCAAAATAAGCCCCTCACCTTGCATGAAAAGAAAAGCAAAACTCATGTCCTGCAACCACATTCTGTCAGGCCATTTTTCCTTGGAAATTGGGACCTCACGCTGTCGTGGTTCTCGCTTCCCAAAGCGTGGTGTCTGGACCAGCGGCAGCATCACATGGAAGCACTTTAGAAATCCATGTTCTCGGGCCGTCTGGGGCCTGCTAAATCTGGAACTGCAGTCCAGCAGTTCGACCGCCCTCTAGATGAGTCAGATGCATCCTCAAGTTTGAAAACCACGGACATACAGTGTTTGGAAACTGGCACTCTTCCAGCAGCACGTTTTTGAGGATTTTTTTTTCCTAATTCCACTATCATTAACATACAGTGTTATATTAGCTTCAGGTGTACAATACAGCGATTCAACAATTCCACACATTAGGATTTATATATTTTTTTTTAAGATTTTATTTATTTATTTGAGAGAGAGAGAATGAGAGAGAGCACATGAGAGAGGGGAGGGTCAAAGGGAGAAGCAGACTCCCTGCCGAGCAGGAAGCCCGATGCGGGACTCGATCCCGGGACTCCAGGATCATGACCTGAGCCGAAGGCAGTCGCTTAACCAACTGAGCCACCCAGGTGCCCCTAGGATTTATATTTTTATAATGGCAAATTTGGTGTTTTCACACTACAGTTGCATTTATTTTCTTGAATTCTTGCTGTGATAAATGTGTTTGTTTTATGTTGTTGCCCTTTTATTTTTAATGCAAAAAAAATTTAAAAACTTTCCATGTGACCAAATTCCCAAGATGATTATGGGTCCCTTCCAAAAGTCTATTTATCACCATCTACTTCCGAAGTAAAAATTTGTAGGCACTTATGAGAAAACAGTTATTCTAACCAAGGCACTGAAGTATGTGGAATATTATAAATAAATGTTACAGAAGCACTTTAAAAATACTTTTCCACCAGTTGATTCTGCATTTGCCCAGCCAGAAGTGGCTCAACACAATGAGTAAACACTACATCAAGATCTTATCAGGGGGCTGGGCCTCCGTTCTCAGGCTTTGCAGCACATTAGAATCACCTGGGGAGCTTTTAAAACTCTCAAAACCCAAGACTAACAGCAGGCTCTGAATCAGAATCTTGGGGCGGGG
>NW_027730213.1:0-313 GCF_054177405.1 Leptonychotes weddellii | reverse complement strand
AGCTGAATTCCTGAGAGGAGACGAAATCCAGGTCTCCTACTCCTCTGCCATCTTGCTCCGCCCCCCTCAGCGTTATCTTTTTATTGGTAGCCTTCTCCTCTATCTTCTCTGGAGAAAGTCTTGTGCTTCCACTATTGTGGAAGATACTAAGAACATTCTCTACTTCTTGCCAGTATTTTTAATCTATATAATTCATAAGATAGAAATGTGGTGCAACTCGGAAAATCTCTAAGGGGAAAACTAGGTATACAAACTATAAATAACTGGTTAGTTCATCTCAGTGCTGTAATCAGTATTCAGATATACTATTGAA
>NW_027730212.1:0-313 GCF_054177405.1 Leptonychotes weddellii | reverse complement strand
AGCAGCTCTTCCAGCATGTATGTTGCGTTGGTTCACGTGTGAATTTAGATGATCAAACTGGCACAGACAGCTTTGGGATCAAACAAAAATAGTTTCCATGATCTCCTGCTCAGCTGGTGGAAGCAGACACGCACGGTGCACTAAAAAGGAACCTGCTAGGCCATGAGCACTCAGCAAGCCATGCACATCCCTCATGGAACTTCGAAGAGAATCTGGTGAATCTGGCAGTTAACTTAAGGAAAAATCATTTAAAAAAAAACAAACAAAAGCTGGATTTTATTTAAAATGACTCAGATATTCGAATTCTGCAGGA
>NW_027730211.1:0-313 GCF_054177405.1 Leptonychotes weddellii | reverse complement strand
CATGACCTGAGCTGAAGGCAGACGCTTAACGACTGAGCCACCCAGGTGCCCCGAAAAAAATGTCTTTGTTTTTGGCTGTTCCTTTAATGTACTTGTCAAGGATCCTGTGATTAAAAACACCAGGTGCTTGGGCGCCTGGGTGGCTCAGTTGGTTAAGCGACTGCCTTCAGCTCAGGTTACGATCCCAGAGTCCTGGGATCGAGTCCCACATCGGGCTCCCGGCTCAGCGGGGAGCCTGCTTCTCCCTCTGACCCTCTCCCCTCTCATGCTGTTTCTCTCCTGCTCACTCTCTAATAAATAAATAAATAAATAA
>NW_027730210.1:0-313 GCF_054177405.1 Leptonychotes weddellii | reverse complement strand
GGCTGGACTTCACGTGGGGTCCCCAGCACCCGAGGGCCAGGCCGTCCACCCTCCTCTCCTTCCCTCTGGGGACCCTGCTTCCCCGCATCGTCCCCAATAGACTGAGCTGGTGGGACCCACTCTGCTGCCTCTGTCCATCTCTGCCTGAACTGCAGGGCCCCTGGAATTCCCGAGGAGGCCGGGGGTTCTGTTCCCTCCACCACAGTGGCTGTGGCTGTGAGAGGAGCTTTGCCCAGCAGGGCCCAGATGTGAGATGGGGCCTCTGGCGGGTGCCGCCCCTGAGGACCCCGAGCACCCTGACCTAAGGTGTGGG
>NW_027730209.1:0-313 GCF_054177405.1 Leptonychotes weddellii | reverse complement strand
AAGAGAAATAAATAGAATCTATACAGAAGTGTTCACATGGACACTCAATTGGTGGTGGGGGGCCGGGGGATAAAAAGAAGTCATATTCAGAAAATACTGGGATTCTACCATTTGCATAGAGGAACATCAATATGAAATATGCTTGCCATCAAGAAGTATTCACTTTGGTTGAAAAAGATTTTTTTAAAAAAAAAAGTTCGAAGTGACATATTATTTCAGCTAATAGATAATGAGAATTTTATCAGGAAAAGCCTGGAAAAGCAAACAAACAAACAAAAATATTTCACTTCTTCAGTTGCTGAAGGACAAGGCA
>NW_027730208.1:0-313 GCF_054177405.1 Leptonychotes weddellii | reverse complement strand
TGTGGTTAAAGAATATACATTGTACTTTCTGAATTCTTTTAAATATACTGAGATTTGCTTTGTGGTCCAGAAGACCTATTTTGATAAAAATCTCATTAGCATTTGAAAAAAAAAGTTCATTATGCTTTTGTTAGTGTTTGTGAATATCAGATCAATTTAGTATGTTGTTTATCTTCTACATTTTTACTGATTTTCTACTCTTCCTGTCAATTATTAATAAAGGGATGCTGAAGTCTCCAAGTAGAATTGTAGACTTGGAGGGGGCGGAGCAAGATGGCAGAGGAGTAGGAGACCTGGATTTCGTCTCCTCTCA
>NW_027730207.1:0-313 GCF_054177405.1 Leptonychotes weddellii | reverse complement strand
GTGTGCAGCGGACAAAGAGTTGGCCCCTTCGGAAGTTTCGTAGTCTGTTCAGCTGTTTGGACCAGACGAGGGATCTAGACTTTTCTGCATCCAGATGCAAATGCAAATCTAATTAAAACATCCAGGGCGCCTGGGTGGCTCAGTTGGTTAAGCGACTGCCTTCGGCTCAGGTCATGATCCTGGAGTCCCGGGATCGAGTCCCGCATTGGGCTCCCTGCTCGGCGGGGAGTCTGCTTCTCCCTCTGACCCTCCTCCCTCTCATGCTCTCTGTCTCTCATTCTCTCTCTCTCAAATAAATAAATAAAATCTTTAA
>NW_027730206.1:0-313 GCF_054177405.1 Leptonychotes weddellii | reverse complement strand
AGCATAGGGAGAGGGACAAGTAGACGCCACGCTGAGTGGGGAACCTGATGTGGGCCTCGATCTCATGATCCTGAGATCATGACCTGAGCCAAAATCAAGAATCAGACACTCAACCGACTAAGCCACCCAGGCATCCCTAATCCATTATGCTTCTAATTGCATCTTGTTTGTCTCTCTCTCTTAGTTAAAAGTTTATATGGACTCCCCTTTACTCTCAGGATAAAGTCACAGCTCCTGAGATGGTATGCGAGGTCTTCTGTGGTCTTTCTTCGGCTCACTCTTTCAGCCAAATCTCCTACAAACCATTACAAAG
>NW_027730205.1:0-313 GCF_054177405.1 Leptonychotes weddellii | reverse complement strand
CTGGAGACAGACACAGAGGGTGCATCAGATGCAGCCCTGAGCCCTCTCCCTGCCCCCCACCCATGTTGTTGAGATATCATTGACATATAAATTATACCGTGTAACTTTCAGGTATACTGACATAATGGTTTGATGCATGTATATATTCTGAAATAGTCACATTAAGTTTAGTTGACATCTGTGCTCATCCATGGTTACAGTTACTTTCCTTGTGAGGAGAACTTTTAAGATCTACTCTCTTAGCAACTTTTAAATATGCAATCCGGTATTGTTAACTATAGTCACCATGCTGTACATTACATCCCAGAGCTTA
>NW_027730204.1:0-313 GCF_054177405.1 Leptonychotes weddellii | reverse complement strand
CTACAAGAGAAAAAGCAGAAAGGAACTAAAGATGTTTGTTCATCATTCCCTGTCAAGTGGCCCACCAGGGTCCTCTGGAATCACAGCAGGGCCAGCATTATAATTGTGGACACAATGTATCATGTCATCACAGGTAATCTGCAATCTCTTAGCAACTCCAGAAGAGATGAGGGACAATGAAAAAAACGGCCCCTAAGCTATTCTACCAATTGGCCATTTTTGATATATTAAAAAATAAGAAAAAGTGAGAAAAGTAACATTATAGCCAAATAATTATTGTATAGTAATAATAATTTAAAAACTGTTCCATGGG
>NW_027730203.1:0-5009 GCF_054177405.1 Leptonychotes weddellii | reverse complement strand
CTCTAATAAATAAATAAATCTTAATATTTAAAAAAAAAAAAATTTTCTTGGGCGCCTGGGTGGCTCAGTTGGTTAAGCGACTGCCTTCGGTTCAGGTCATGATCCTGGAGTCCCAGGATCGAGTCCCGCATCGGGCTCCTTGCTCAGCAGGGAGTCTGCTTCTCCCAGTGACCCTCTCCCCTCTCATGCTCTCTCTCTCTATCTCATTCTCTCTCAAATAAATAAATAAAATCTTTAAAAAAAAATTTTTTTTCTTAGTCTCTACGCCCAATGTGGGGCTTGAGCTCAGGTCCCCAAGATCAAGACTCGCACGCTCTACTGATTGAGCCAGCCAGGTGCCCCTGTTTTGTTTTTTAGATTCCACACATAAGTGAAAAATACGGTATCTGTCTTTCTCTTATTTCACTTAGTGCAATACCCTGTAAGTCCACCATGTTGTTGCAAGTGGCAAGATGTCCTTTTTTATGACAGAGTAGTATTTCGTTGTGGGTATGTAGGTGTATATGTGTATACACCACCCCCCTTTCTTCTTTATCCATTCATCTACTGATGGACACTTGGGTTGCTCCCATATCTTGCCTATTGTAAACAGCAATGCAGTAAACATTGGGGTGCATCTTTTTGAATTAGTGTTTCCATTTTCTTTGGGTAAATACCCAAAGTGGAATTACTAGATCACATTTACATGTTTAATTTTTTTCAGAGACCTCCATACTGTTTTCCACAGTGACTACAGCAATTTACATTCCAAGTGCATGGAGGGTTCCTTTTTCTCCATCCTCCCCAACACTTGTTATTTCTTGTCTTTTTGATATTAGCCATTCTGACACGTAGGATCTCATTGTGGTTTTGGTCTGCATTTACCTGATGAGAATAACGTGGAACATGTCTTCATGTGTCTGTTCGCCAGCCGTATGCCTTCTTTGAAAAAATGTCTATGCAGGTCCTCTGCCCATTTTTTAACCAGACAGGGTTTTTTTGAGTTAAGTTTTCTATATAGTTTGGATATTAACCCTTTATTGGATATATCACTTGCAAATATCTTCTTCCATTCAGAAGGTTGCCTTTTCGTTTTGTTGATAGAAGTTTCCTTTGCTGTGGAAAAGCTTTTTATTTTGGTATAGTCCCAATAGTTTATTTTTTTGTTTCCCTTGCCTGAAAAGACATATCCTGAAAAATGTTGCTAAGGCCAGTGCCCAAGAGATTACTGCCTGTGTTTTCTTACAGGTGTTTTATGGTTTGGGGTCTCACATTATTAATACATTTTGAGTTTATTTTTCTGTATGGTGTAAGAGAATGGTCTGGTTTCATTCCTTTGCAAGTAGCTGTCCAGTTTTCCCAGCACCATTTACCAAAGAGACTCATACCTGATTTTTTTTTCTTTTCAAGTCAACTCTATCCCCAGTGTGGGGCTCAAACTCACAACCCTGAGATCAAGAACTGCATGCTCTAGTGACTGAGCCAGCCAGGTGCCCCCTGATTATTCATGACTGAACGCAGAGTTTTTTGACTTTAATGCTTCAGAGTACTGGATTTTGTTGTAATCCTTTAAAGAGTGTTTGGTTTTAGTCTGGTGCATAGCTGAGTAGCCTGCAGATCAGTTTGATCCTTCTAAGGCTTGCTTTACACTATGTTATCTCCAGAGCAGCCTTTATTCTGGGACTATATTAGTCCCACTGTCAAAGTATGACTCTTCTGGACTCTACCCAATATCTTTCCACTCTGGTTGGTAGCAATACAAATGGTAAGTTGTGGAAATTATTAAGTCAATTGATTTCTGAGGTTCCTTTTTGGGCCTCACAGAGTTTTACCTCGTATATGTGCAGATCACTATATAGCCAAAAACTGAGGTGACCTCTCTGCAGACCTCTGGTGTTCTCTCTGTGAAGCTCTGTCTTCAGCACACTGCCTTACTCTTCTCAGACTCTGATCTCTGTCTCAGCTCAGTGAGATTGCCAGACGGTTTAGTTGCTCTTCCCTCTACTGCAGCCTGGATACTGCCTGCAGGCAGTAAACTGGTGAAATTGTAGGATTTGCCTTGGTTCTTCCCTGCTCTTAGAGATCACAGGCTCATACTGCCTGCTGTCCAATGTCTAAAACCGTGGTTTCATATATTTAGTCTGGTTTTCTTGTTTATGGCAGGAGGGCAATTCCTGTGGAAGTTAATCTTTCATGGGCAGAAGTAGAAGATCTAACAGCTACATAACACACAGTACGTAGTGGATGTCAGGCCCTGTGATAACCACTTTAAATACAATCTCATTTAATCCTCACAACAATACTGTGAGAGAAGTACTCGTATTACCTTTGTTTTATAGGTAAGGAAATTGAGACTCTGAGGGATTAAGAAATTAGCCCAAGATACCACAGTTGGTGTAATAAGATGTGAAAGTAGGTTTCAAATCACAGTAGCATAAGCTCTAAACCACTGTGTTCCAATGGTTGCATAGAATCTCCAAATAAGGAGGTTAAGGGGCAAGAAAGTTTCAGATAAGTAGTAAGATAAAGCAAGGACAAAAGGAAGCAAAGATCTGAATAGTCATTTTTCCAAAAATAAACCAATTAAGAGAGCCAATAAGCACATGAAAAGATGCTCAACACCATTAGTCATCAGGGAAATGCAAATCAAAATCACATAATGAGATAGGGAGTCCTTCCTAGCCACTATGATGGCTGTAACCAAAAAGGCAGACAGTAATAAGTGTTGGCAAAGGGGAAAAACTGCAACCCTTGTGCGTTGCTGGTGGGATTATAAAACGATGTAGCTACTTTGGAATACAATTCGACAGTTCCTGAAAGGGTTAAACACAGAACTGCCATATAGCCCATCAATTCCACTCTAAGCATATACTCGAAAGAATTGAAAACCTATGCTCACACAAAAAACCTGTACAAATGTTCATAGTGGTACTTTTCATAATAGCTCAAAATGGAAACAACCTACATGTCCATCGACTACTGAATGGATGAACAAAATGTAGTATATCCATACAATGGAATATTATTTGGCAATACAAAAGAATGAGTTAATGATACATGCTATAACGTGGATGAAGCTTTAAAACAGTATGCTGAAGTGCAAGAGGTCAAAGAAGGCCAAATATTGTATGATTCTATTTACAGGACATGTACAGAACAGGTAAATCTACAGAGATGAGACAGTAAGTAGATTAATGGTTACCAAGGGCTGAGCAGAGGGAGAAATACAGTTACTGCTAATGCATACATCATTTCTTTTTGGAGCGACCACAGTGAAATCTGATAGTGAAAATGGTTGCACAACCTTGAGAATATACTAAAAACTTTTGAATTGTACATTTTAAAAGGGTGAATTATATCTCAATAAAAATGTTATTAAAAAAAAAAAGAAAAACACAACAAGGGAAGGTGAAGAATAACCCTTCTTGGCTTCTTTTAGCCTACCCAGTTAGGTGGAATATTGGCAAGTGTTAAGGCCTCACGATGCAATAAAAATGAGGGAAGCTAAGCAGTTCAAGAGGGGGCACAAACCCATTCTGGCTTCAAGTCCCATACCTCCAATGACAGGTTACCTTTAGAACTGAACAGGACAATATTTGCTCACCACTGCGTGGACGGCTTTTTCTGAGCCTGTAACAGTCAAGGCAGACCCCAAATCCACATTTGCGACAAACCCAGTGGATGTTGAAGAGAGTTGTTTCACATACGTCACACATCTCCCGTACACCACGCACTGCTCGCTTCCATGCCACTTTCTCTGGTGGAAAAGAGGAAGAGGAATATTGTTGACACTGATCATCGTAACAGCAAAAGACCCCAGATCCACTGACTGCTACGTGCACTGTTTTGTCCAGCAATAAAACTCAAAGATGTAAGAAGTTAGTGTTTCTATAAATGTTAAGAGAAAGAAAATGGATGGAATTGCTAATATTTCTGAACAAGTGTCAATGAAAATAAATGCCCCATGTTGTTACTTAAGATACTGTAAAAATTTCGATTTGGGGGAGTTTGAAGTAAGAGGATTCTTCACCTGAAACGTAGGGAGTAATTTCATAGTAGAATTTTCCTTGGGTACTTTATCCCACAGACATGAAATATCATAAATGTCTGAATAATGGTGGGTTCTAGGTGTGAAACACGGTACCCAGTGGCACTTCATCTATTCACAAACCATATAATATCACTAATACAAATTGGTTCAAAGGAAACTGAAAATATTCAGAGTGACCCAAACCCAGACAGGGATCAAGGAAGGAATAAAGTCTGCTGGATACAGTTAGGGCCTCAGCTACTTAGTTTGCTATAAAGAAAAGTCTTATCAGTCTTAATTCATCCAGAGAAAATGCCATCTGTCACTCTGCTACTCTGCCACCCAAAACATTTCCACCCTATTTGACACAACACATTCCTCCTTTAAGCAACAGAAAATGAAAGTTCTCAAGCAGGAGTGCCTGGAAAACAAGCAAGAGGGTGTCTTACGGTGTGGCTCCACCATCATCATGGCCTCCTTCTCGGACATCACGAGCTGGCAGAACTGGTCCCCAACGTTGGCCAGGATGTATTTTGAGGTTTCTAGGTCTATCCCTTCTGCTAGGGAGGAAGAGGGAATCCACAGGTTCATGGCATCAGGGTCACTTTGCTGGGGACTCAGAAACCCCTCTACACGGAGTACCCCCTTCCGAGTGAAGATCAACCTGAGATGGGAAGGTAGATAGTCAAATACATGGTAAAAGGCAGCAGCCATGCAAACTAATACACATCGAAAACCCTAGGAGCTAGAAACATTAAAGGGACTTAAAAGTAATCAGTGTGCATTAAGAATTTTCACCCTGGGGCGCCTGGGTGGCTCAGTTGGTTAAGCGACTGCCTTCGGCTCAGGTCATGATCCTGGAGTCCCGGGATCGAGTCCCGCGTCGGGCTCCCTGCTCGGCAGGGAGTCTGCTTCTCCCTCTGACCCTCCTCCCTCTCATGCTCTCTGTCTCTCATTCTCTCTCTCTCAAATAAATAAATAAAATCTTTAAAAAAAAAAA
>NW_027730202.1:0-313 GCF_054177405.1 Leptonychotes weddellii | reverse complement strand
AGCTACCCTAATTTATTAGCACCGTGCCCAGTGAAAAATTAAGTCAAATAAAGATACTTCATTTTTCATCTTGCATTGTCATTTCTTCCATCAGAAAATGAGTTCTGTTTAGATAAAGTGTTTTATTCATCTATGTTAGCAAAAATGCCAAATCAAGAAGACATTTAGCTAACAACATAAATAAATGAATGAATGAGTACATGAACACATGGATGGGTGAACAAATGAACCATTTGAACAGATATTTTCTTTATACTCTTCAATGTAACCATTGTATAGACCCATGGGATAAAACATTGATATAATTTAGTAT
>NW_027730201.1:0-313 GCF_054177405.1 Leptonychotes weddellii | reverse complement strand
CCCTTTCCCGTACGCAAGCCTACATTCGAAGCTGAGCCAAAGGAGCAAAGATGGTGATGTCAGTGGACTTGGGTTTGGACCCTCGCTTTTCCACTCACTGTATTGCTGAACTCTTCAAGCTTCAGTTTCCGATGTCTCTTGCCACAGGGTTTTGTTGTGGGTAGAATGAGGTGATGCAGGTAAAGTACCTACTACATGGTATGCACTTGATGAACGGTAGCTCTCCCCATCGTTCATAAACTTCACCCATGGAAGACACTGTTCAGGTGTTTGTTGAAGGACTAGCTCCATTTTGCAGATGAGAACACTGAGA
>NW_027730200.1:0-313 GCF_054177405.1 Leptonychotes weddellii | reverse complement strand
GCCATAATTTCTTATCCTTTCCTAATAAGAATTGTACCTTCACTAATCTCTTTAAGTAACCTGAACATAAGTCTTCCTCAGACTGTTCTATAAAATTAATTTTATCTGGAGTGAATTCACATTCCTATTGTTGATATTTTCACTTACTTTTTTTTTTTTTTTTTTATGGAAGCCAAACTGTCATCTTTATTGCTGAGAAAGGTTGAGTTGGAGGGTAAGGCTTGCTGAGAGCACTGTGGGGCTGCTGTCTGAAGGTAAGCAGACTCCAACCTCTGTTGCAGGAAGCATTGCTCCCAGGCGGATAGACCCCCCC
>NW_027730199.1:0-313 GCF_054177405.1 Leptonychotes weddellii | reverse complement strand
GGAAATCCAAAGGGGGAGAAATCAGAGAGGGAGACAAACCATGAGAGACTATGGACTCCGGGAAACAAACTGAGGGTTTCAGAAGGGAGGGAAGTGGGAGGATGACGTAGCTCAGTGATGGGTATCAAGGAGGGCATATGTGATGAGCATTGGATGTTATACACAACTAATGAATTGTTGAACACTACATCAAAAACTAATGATGTACTATATGTTGGCTAACTGAAAATAATTTTTTAAAAATAGAAAAAATATATTATGTAATATTATTTAATACTAAATTTTACATTTGTGTATGTAAAAAAGAAATGTG
>NW_027730198.1:0-313 GCF_054177405.1 Leptonychotes weddellii | reverse complement strand
TTGAATCCTCATGTCTCTGTCCTCTAAGGATTGGTCCCTTGAAATTTTGGCACTATTTATGCAGAAGCTTTCTTCTCTTTTTCCTTTAATTATAATTTTAGTTTGCTAATGTGTGACTTTTTGTTTCCAATAAATTGCTGTGATAAACACATCTCGTCTCATTATCCATAGAATAATGAGACAACCATTCAATTCAGCACGGGCACGGATACGAGAAGGCAAGACTGTAAGACCTTCCTTGGAACCACCTACTGACTGGAGCACCTTCAATGCTGAGACTGATGTTTAAAAAGCTACCGAGAAGTCTGGACAG
>NW_027730197.1:0-313 GCF_054177405.1 Leptonychotes weddellii | reverse complement strand
TTTTCAGTGTAAAGGGACTTTGCCAGATAATATCTTAAAATGCCCAAAGTCGATTAGTGTTTTTAGATCACAGGATATTCCCAGCCTTTCTCTTTGGTTCCTATGTTGCCTCCCTCCCTCTCTGATACTTTTGTCCTGAATGCTGATTGCTAGATCTCTCATTCTGATGTCTTACTCAGGGACAGCTTCATGCTCAGGATGATTTCCAGCCTTTTTCCTCAATCAGACTTTTACATTCCACTATTCACTTCCCCAGACACCTGTTCTCTTCTAGGTGAATCTACATGTTAATGACTAATAAACACTAATCCCT
>NW_027730196.1:0-313 GCF_054177405.1 Leptonychotes weddellii | reverse complement strand
ACTTTCATATTGCTTATTTTAAAATTATGTACAATGAAATCAGTATATAATTTATAGTTAAGTAAATTAACTATAATAAAGACATTTTTTGCCCAGTATTTCATATCAATAAATTAAATCAGAATTGGATCTTTGTTACTTATTCTCTGGAAATTTTAAAACAGGAAGAAAAGAGAGGTAAATTTAAATTCAACCGGTAAGCAATAGGGAGTTTATTGCAGGTAAAAAAATCATTGGTTTGGATGCCAGTCATATGTGAGTGTTGTATGACAGGCAAGAGGGTTTTGTTTTTTTTTTTAAAGATTTTATTTAT
>NW_027730195.1:0-313 GCF_054177405.1 Leptonychotes weddellii | reverse complement strand
GGGGCTCGATTCCAGGACCTCAAAATCATGACCTGAGCTGAAGTCAGACACTTGACTGAGCCACCCAGGCCCCTAGTTGTTTCTTAACTAAGCTCCTGTTTTCTGCCTTATTACCTTTAATTTATCTCGCAGAGTCTGCTGGACTGAAGCAACTTTGTCAAGATTCTCTCCCTACCCAAGAGCCTAAAATGGCTCAGAGTCCTTGGTGGCCTCTGATGGGTTTGCCAGTTTGATGGGTTTACCATTCATCACAAGCTGTGGTTTTAAGGCCAATGAATAGTATATATATATCTTATCCATTAGTTCTTCAGCA
>NW_027730194.1:0-313 GCF_054177405.1 Leptonychotes weddellii | reverse complement strand
TTAGGTTACTGCTATAATGAGATAGCAACCTTAATGAACTGAATTGATCCACCTGATTCAGAGCATTAGTTGCAAAATAAGGGAGAGTGGAGAGCTAGGTCTTCATCCTTAGAACATATTTTATCTTAGAATTGCTTTGCACTGCTGATTTGAGGAGAGAAAAATTTTAGTTTTTTTAGACAACAATGATTGAATAGTTGTTCACATCAATAAAAGAAACTGGATTTGCTGCCTTTGGAATAGTGAATTCTTATGTGTATGGTAGAATATTTCCTTTAATTATTAACTTTGATGACTAGACATACTTTTATTG
>NW_027730193.1:0-313 GCF_054177405.1 Leptonychotes weddellii | reverse complement strand
ACATTTTGTCTTATTAAAGAGGCCAAAACAAGTTGGCCTCCTCCCCCTGAAGAAGCTGGCCCACCACGGGTCTGTCCATACCGGACACACACAGAGGGGCTCACCTGAGGGTGAGGCTAGGTGCTTGGCCACAGCAAGGCCTTGTTGGAGCGTGTGGGTGAGGTAGCAGGGAGCAAGACAAGGCCTTCTGCCCCCTGTACGGTTCTTTCTGACCCACCCACTGTGCTTACTCCTAGGGAGCTGAAGAAGGTGAAATAGATCTAAAATTCCATCCTCGGGAGCCCAGGGCCTCCCCATTTCTGGCTGAAGCACA
>NW_027730192.1:0-5009 GCF_054177405.1 Leptonychotes weddellii | reverse complement strand
AAAAAAAAAAAGATAATAGGAAGGGAAAAATGAAGGGGAGGAAATCGGAGGGGAAGACGAACCATGAGAGACTATGGACTCTAAGAAACAAAGTGAGGGTTTTAGAAGGGAGTGGGGTGGGGGGATGAGTTAGCCGGGTGATGGGTATTAAGGAAGGCATGTATTGAATGGAGCACTGATTCATTGTTTGCGTGTTATACGCAAACAATGAATCATGGAACACTACATCAAAATCTAATGATGTAGTTAGTGTTAGTCACCATACATGGTGACTAACATAACATAATAAAATAAAATTTAAAAGAAAAGAAAATCTTTGCTTAATGTAAAAGAAAGCAATAGGCAGTAGGAGAGGAATGAATAGACATGAGACACATGCAAAGGAAAAGGTGAAACAACAGACATAAATCCAACAATATAAAAAATAATATTAAGTGTGAATGGATTAAACAAAATCCAGTCAAAAGTCTGAGTTTTTCAGACTGGATTAAAACAACAACAAAAATCAAAATCCAATACATGCTATCTAGAAGAGTCACACTTTAGATTCAAAGATAAAAGTAGATTGAAAGTAAAAGGCTAGAAAAATTATATCATGATAGTAACCACAGAGAGATGGAGTAGCTATACTACCATGAAACAAAGACTTCAAAACAAAGAATGTAACTAGAAATAGAGGGAAATTTATAATGATAAAAGGATTCATCCACCAGCAAGGTAGAACAATTATATATATGTATGCACCTAATAACAAAGCATCGATACACATGACACAAAAGCTTTACAGAAATGAGGGGAGAAATTGACAATTTACCATTCTAACATGTGTCAGCTACTATCTCATTGTGCTTTTGATTAGCATTTCCCTGATGATTAGTGATGTTGACCACTTTTCCATATGCCTGTTGGCCATTTGTTTGTCTTCTTTGGAAAAATATCTATTCAGGTCCTTTGCACATTTTTAATTGGATTTTTTTTAACCTTTGAATTTTGTGAGTTCTTTTCATTTTAGATATTAACCCCTTATCCAATATGATTTGCAAATATTTTCTCCTATTCTTTATATGGGTGAACTAAATGGTATACAAATTACATGTGAATAAAGATGTTAAAAAAAGAAAAAAAATATTTTAAAAAGGGAAGAAATAATTAATACTGATTCCCATGAATATTTAGTTCTAATATTTAAGATTATATAGAAATGTTTTTAAAAATGACAATCCTTAAAAATTGCACAGCTATAATTTTGTCCAACTGTTCCTTCTCATATGTGTTTCTTTGAACCTCCCTGATATTCTGATCTATTTTAATTGGCCTCCAAATTATCACTCTAAAAAATTGGTGCCCAGAGTGAACCCAATCATCAGGGTGGACCATGTCCTTCTCTTCCCTTGTCCTAGATAATTTTCTTTTTCTTTTTTTTAATTTTTAAATTTTTTTGATGTTATGTTAATCACCATACATTACATCATTAGTTTTTGATGTAGTGTTCCATGATTCACTGTTTGTGTATAACACCCCGTGTTCCATGCAGAACGTGCCCTCTTTAATATCCATCACCAAGCTAACCCACCACCCCCCCCGAGGGATGGGGTAGCTGGGTGATAGACATTGGGGAGGGTATGTGCTATGGTGAGCGCTGTGAATTGTGTAAGATTGTTGAATCACAGACCTGTACCTCTGAAACAAATAATACATTATATGTTAAAAAAATAGATAATTTTCTTTTAAAGATACAATCTATTCTCTCCTTAGATCTCTGGTTCCCTTTCTAAATGCCCACAAAACACCCTTTCACTGGTTAGTTCTGAAATATGGGCCAGAATGGATATAAACTCATTTTTAGCAATTTAAATAAATTCACCTCTTCCACTTCTTGAAAATTACATTATACACCCCTCTCAATCTTTATACATTCTCAAAGTTCCTTGCTTATATATCAGAGATCTCAGTACCTTGAGCTCATTTAGAACACAAGATGTTCTCTTTAAAACATTTTACGTCTCTAAGACTCCAATCCCCTTTTATCAATATGTATTCTATTTTATCTATCTATCTATCTATCTATCCATCTATCTATCATCTATCTATCCATTCATTCATTTATTCATTTAGCTTGAAGTTCATTTTCTTTGAAAATTAAGGACAAGTTGATGAATTTGTCTTTATAACTTTTATCCATCATTGTGCAATCCTTGCCAAGCTGAAGGTTTTTCTTTTATATTTTCCTTCATAAAATAACTTTTATAGCACCCCACTGTGTTGAGTTTAGCTAAAACTATGAGTTCCTGTGGTGCTTTGTCTTTTTTATGCCATTTTACAAAAGGTATATAACCTTATTTCCATCATATTATTTTGAAAACCATGTTTCTCCAAAAACGTTCTATATAATTTCCTTATTTTATTGTTGCCTGAGTTGTGACCTTTATCAGACTAGCTTGTCCCACTGCAGGTTATCCTCCCAATCATCTCTGCCTGTATAATGAGTAATGACAATACTAGGTAACACTTATTTAAGGTATAATATGTGCTAGCTTCTTTCCATTACATTGATTAGATTATACATTTAATCATTTCAACAACTGTATGAGGTAGGGGAAAATGGGGAGTCATTGTTCAATTGGTATATAGTTTGTTATACCAAATGAATTAGTTCTAGAGATCTTCCATATTCCATAAAACCTATTGTCAACAATACTGTATCATGCACTTATGTTTGTTAAGAGAGAAATCTCATGTTAACTATCTCACCACAAATAAATAAACAAACAAGTGACCACAAGAAAATTTTGGAGATGATGGATATGTCTATTATCTTGATTGTGGTGATGGTTTCATGGGTGTATGCATACGTTCAACCTTCTCAAATTGTATACATTACATATGTACAGTTTGGTCCTGATAGATTATACTTCAGTAAAACTTTTTAAAAATAAAGTGAGGGAGGGAAGGAGGGAGAGAGCGAGGAAGGAAGGAAGGAAGGAAAAGGAAAAGGACAAATGGTGTGAGACAGATTGGATGTGGCCATAAGCAAGAGGAAAGAGTGAGAAATGACTCCAAGGTTTCTGATGGGGAGACTGGGCAGATTATGCCCCATTCACAACACTGGAAATACATAGATTACATAGAGTCAGACAGAGGAAAGAAATGATTTCAAATGTATTTATATTGAGACTGAGTTACCAGAGAGAGATGCCAAATATTCAGACCCCAGGGTCTGATTTAGGGTAGGGTAAATGTTGGCATGTACCTTATTTTGTATCTAAATTTTAGATAGTAGCTAAGGATTTAGGAGTGAATGATATGGCCAAGGAAGATAGTATAGAATAAGAAGAGGAAAGTGGGCACAAAGTACCTAACTGTAGCAAGTATGACATTTAAGAGGTGAGGAAGAGATAGCTGATCATTTTAGAGTAATTGATGAGAAGGTAACTTTCTTTTCTTTTTCTTTTCTTTTCTTTTCTCCTCTCTTCTTTTCTTTTCTTTTCTTTCTTTCTTTTTCTTTTTCTTTTTTTGGCAGTGACTGTATTGTTCATTTAATGGTGGGATTGGAGACCTTATGCCCCCACCTCAAAACATCTAGCCTCTGGGTAGGGAGCCAGAATCTGTTCTCTCACTTAGATCTTCGTTACATGCTGTCTACAATCTCATGCAGGGGCTAACGCAAATTGTGTCCAAAAGTGTCCCTGACCTAGTTGATTGTCTACCTTACTTATCCCTGACTTTTGAGTTGTGATATTCCTCCTAAATTTGGCTGGAATAAATTCTGATTCCAGGATTTCTCTTTTACCCGCCTTTCTCTCATATTTGTCTATTTGTCTGGTTAAAAACAAAAAACAAAAAACAAAACAAAAAAAACTTTGCCCTTATTTTAATTGTGTTAAACTCCAAACATAGCTCTAGTAAATCACAGAGAAAAATTCATCTATTTGAATCTATCTTCTTGGAGTTAGAATCTCTTGATTGCCATATGAAGATTAGTATGTAACCACCAACTTTGCTTCCAGTTGACTATTAACAACAATAATAAAACTGAAACTAAAAGTTGATGTTCTTAATCTTTTCAGTCCCTCTAGTTATTCCAGATATAAATTAGGTAAGTGGACTTGGAGTGTCCTTGAGATTCTCAACTGGCGACCTTCCCACTGAGCATAATGCTTCTTGGATGACTGCAGCCACATCGATCTCTCTCTGGCTTAACTCACTTTGTATTTATTGTCAGCACTGCACATCTGCCAGTTATTATATGTTGTTCCATTCTTTAATTGTTCTGTTAACACAACTGTCTGCTATTGCCTCCTATAATAACTCGTTAATTGTTTTCTGTGTGCGTACCTTCTTTCACAACAGTTAGTATAAAATCTTCTTTTGGGGAGGACGCATGTTTTATACTTCTCTTGAATCCTGCAGTTTCTGGCATAATGCTGATGATATAGGGTAGGTGCTCAATAAAACCTTTTGATTTATCAATTGAAGCATTGATTATTTACTACCATTATTATAAGACTACAGTAGGTCAAATAGAAGTACTGATGATACCTTTGCCTGCCTTATATGGTGTTGTGAGAATCAAAGCAGGTATTAGGAAGGAAATTACTGCAATGCTATACTACTATTATGAAGATAGATTAGATTATTAAAAGGAATTCAGTTCAAATTGTTCTTTATATTTTATAGAATATGAGTTCTTGCCTCCTGCTTTGGAAATTCATCAAAGCAATGAAAACAAACAAATTCTGAATATTTGCATTAAATGGTTTGGATCTAGTTAGATGACTTTGGAATTTTGGTCCCAATCTGAACTGACTCCAGACCTGAAGACAACACTACAGGCTGGTTAGGAAACTCTTAACTGAAAACATAAAGATAAGAAGGTTTTTGTTCATCATACATTATAATATAGAAGGGAACTGGTTTTGATTTCATTTTCAGGGTTTGAACTCTTTTCCTTTGTCATCATTAATAAAAATAAATATTCCTGTAAGATCAAAGCAAGGACCTTGAGCTAC
>NW_027730191.1:0-313 GCF_054177405.1 Leptonychotes weddellii | reverse complement strand
CAGTGGTAAGCGGCGGGAGGCAGGTGGCGGCAGGCCTTGGGGCAGGCCGCTGCGGCAGCGGGGGTAGGCGGTGGCGGCAGGTGGTGGCAGCAAGCTGTGGCGGAGGCCGTGGCCGGTGGCGGGGTAGGTGGCAGCGGGCGGCAGGCAGGCGGCGTGGGCAGGCAGGCGGGGGCAGACGGCCGGGGCAGCGGGGGTAGCAAGTGGCTATACGTGGCGACAGGCAGCGGGTTGCAGGCGGCTGAGGCAGGCAGTGGTAAGCGGCAGCAGGTGGCAGGAGGCAGCGGAGGAAGCGGCAGCAGTAAGGGTGACAGGA
>NW_027730190.1:0-313 GCF_054177405.1 Leptonychotes weddellii | reverse complement strand
TGAGAGACAGAGAGCATGAGAGGGAGGAGGGTCAGAGGGAGAAGCAGACTCCCCGCCGAGCAGGGAGCCCGATGCGGGACTCGATCCCGGGACTCCAGGATCATGACCTGAGCTGAAGGCAGTCGCTTAACCAACTGAGCCACCCAGGCGCCCGGTGTCTGCCTTCTTAAAGGCAGGTATCCACATTAGTTGAGCATATGTTCTCCTAAGAGAGAAGCTGGCAAAAGGTATAGCTCTTTGGACTTTTATGAAGTCAGACCAATTGGGAATGTACTTGCTAGATTTCCATGATTTCTCAGATTTCTTATACTCA
>NW_027730189.1:0-313 GCF_054177405.1 Leptonychotes weddellii | reverse complement strand
TAACATTGCTGTGATGTGTCTTCAAATTTATCTTTACTTTCCATGGGTGATTTTCCCCACTTAATTTCTATTGAATACTAATCTTCAGTGACAAGAAGATTCTTGTCTTAATGATGATCTCTTTATTCATTTATTTCTTCCTTCATGGCAGAAATATTCATTCTATAAGCATCTATTGGATATACATGACCATACACGGCTCTTGGTCTTGGGAAATTACCAGCAAATATTCTCATCTGATATTCTAGAGCCTAAGCACTCGGTAGACAGATAAAAAGATAATAGGTATGTAGATTATAGATAAACATTATAG
>NW_027730188.1:0-313 GCF_054177405.1 Leptonychotes weddellii | reverse complement strand
ACGCACCTGCTGGAGGACCCGGGAGAGTAAAGCTCCAAGTTCTGCAAGAGGTTCCAACTCGAGAGCCCAGCCCTGGTGTTCAGAACACCTGCAGCTGCGGCCGACGCCCATCTGGCTCCTCGGAGGACCCGAGCACAACAAACACTTCTCTCAACTGAAAATTCTGCTTAGTCAGAAAGAATTCCCAAGGAATCCAAAGTGGATTTCAGAAATTTCTTGTCTCCTCTGTAAAGAACGGGTTTTGAGAAATGCCTAATGCTATTTCTGAATGAAAACTAGCCCGTACAATAACGCGCGGGACGTTTATTTATTC
>NW_027730187.1:0-313 GCF_054177405.1 Leptonychotes weddellii | reverse complement strand
TATGATCTATCCTAGAGAATATTTATGTGTGCTTGAGAAGAGTGTGTATTCTGCTGCTCTTGGATGGAATGTTCTGTATATGACTGCTAGGTCAACTAAATCTAAAGTATGATTCAAGTCCAGCATTCCTTGTTGTTTTTCTGTCTGGATGATCTATCTATTGTTGAAAGTGGGGAATTGACATCCCCTACTATTATTTTGTTGTTGTTTTTCTCCCCTCTAATCTGTTAGTTTATGTTTCATGTGTTTAGATGCTCCTGTGTTGGGTGCATATGTATTAAGTACTGTTATATCTTCTTGATTAATTGACTCC
>NW_027730186.1:0-313 GCF_054177405.1 Leptonychotes weddellii | reverse complement strand
GTACAGGTATGCAGTTATATGTCCTACATGATAAATCTATGGGTGGGTTGTCTCAGTTTCTACCTGGAAGGTAGGCAGTAAGCTATGTTTCATATTTGGGCACATATAGTGCTTCCTGTAGAATTTTTTAAAAATGTACCCAACGTGACAACATGTTTTTGTATTTGTAGACCTGAAAAATGTCTGAAAATTCCAGTGACAGTGATTCATCTTGTGGGTGGACTGTCATCAATCATGAGGTATGCTATTTAATACTTTTTTTTTTTTAAAGATTTTATTTATTTATTTGACAGAGAGAGATACAGCGAGAGAG
>NW_027730185.1:0-313 GCF_054177405.1 Leptonychotes weddellii | reverse complement strand
TTTATGAGAGAATTAGGTGGTGTCTGGAAAAAAATATCTCCTTCATTTTATGGTAGGCCCTTGATTTTTTTCCCACATAATTGGTATAGTTTCGAGAAATGAGAGGTAATCCTAATTTACTACCCAAAGGTACCCAGTGAGATGTTTTGTTCCTTCTCACCACTCATACTGAGAGATTATTCTCTGGAATAATTTACAAATACACTCATAGCACCAACCAGAGCTTCTAGAGAAATAGTAAGGGAAATGATGTTTGCTTCTTGTTAAATTTCTAGAAAGAAGATTGAGGAAACTGGTATTTGTAGAAAAGCCA
>NW_027730184.1:0-313 GCF_054177405.1 Leptonychotes weddellii | reverse complement strand
TATTCTAGAAGCTAATCTCATTTAACATGCCAATGGAAAGCAACTAAACACACACCTACATTTAGACCCTTTGAAGCCAAAAATATAGCCAGTAAGAGCTCACTAGTGACCACGCCCTGAAGCAGATCTCACCACAGAGGAAACTAAAATCAATCTTGCTAGTAGGTCTGTTTAATTATAGTACAACGAGCAGCTTCTCCCCTTCTTTGCATATTTTATAATGTCTTCATGAATAAATTAAATAAATCAAGCTGAGAGAACTGTATGATTCATTCCCTGATTTTCATTCTTCTGTCTCTCAAGAAATCTGAAA
>NW_027730183.1:0-313 GCF_054177405.1 Leptonychotes weddellii | reverse complement strand
CTTTTTGCCATTCGAACCATTTCTTCTAACTTTGATATCAGAACCTCAACTTTACTTCAGAGAACAAACTTCAATTTACTTTCCAGCTAAATGCTTCAGAAAGAATTTCCAGATGTAGGTATGTGACTCGGGTGTGGTCCACCAGAGCCAAGAGGTGCAGACATGACATCCAAATGAGTCAATAAGAACCAATAAAAGGTTATGAGATGTTGGCTGGGGCTCTTGGGAGACAGGTCGGCAAGGACTGTGAATGATAAAAATGGTGTGGGTGTGGAGGTACTGGGGTCAGCCTGTGGAGGGCCACAAACACATG
>NW_027730182.1:0-313 GCF_054177405.1 Leptonychotes weddellii | reverse complement strand
GACTCCTCACTGGGTCCCAACAGTTCAGTGGGCACAGAGCTTCTCCTGGCTGTCACCACACTTTCTTCCTGCCACAGCCTTGAGGGCCCTGGCTTACAGTTTACAAAGGCAACAAAGGCTCCCTTAGTTAACTTGACCAAGGCCGCACAGCTAAAGGGTGGCAGATCTCTTGACCCCGAGGCAGGCCTAGCACACTCCACTAGAGAGGCTCCAAATGGGGGTCTAATGGGAACATTCCAAGGCTTTGCCAAGCCAGTGGAGGTATTTACCTAGTGTGATCAATGCCCACGCTGTGTTTATTGCAGCCACACTT
>NW_027730181.1:0-5009 GCF_054177405.1 Leptonychotes weddellii | reverse complement strand
CTGTGAATTGTGCAGGACTGTTGAATCTCAGATCTGTACCCCTGAGACAAATAATGCAAGATATGTTAAGAAAAAAAAAAGAAGAAGAAGAAGGTAGTGAGAGGGGAGGAATGAAGCGGGGGAAATCGGAGGGGTGGATGAACCATGAGAGACGATGGACTCTGAAAAACAAACTGAGGGTTCTAGAGGGGAGGGGTGGGAGGATGGGTTGGCCTGGTGGTGGGTATTGAGGAGGGCACGTTCTGCATGGAGCACTGGGTGTTGTGCATGAACAATGAATCATGGAACACTTCATCTAGAACTAATGATGTAATGTATGGGGATTAACATAAGAATAAAAAAAAAATAAAAAAATAAAAATAAAAATAAAATTAAAAAAAAAAAGAAGAGCATGCCTGCAGCACTAGCCTGGAGCACCAACCCTCTCTGATCCATGAATGGAGATCATCCATCCTACAGGCTGCCCTCCACGGTCCTTGCGTAGTTTACCTTGAAGGTAGCAGAAGCACTTTGTCCTTTCTCATCTGAGAGGCTGGTGCAGGGAGAAGGAGCCCAGGGCAGACCCCACCACAGTCGATGGAAAGGCTCCCTGCTGATGGAAAGCACTGGTGCCCTTGCCACCCAAGTGGGCTTACTTCAATTCGTCACAGAGGCACAAGGCCAGTAACTCACCATGAAGTCAGCAGAGCAGAGAAAATATTTGCCTAAAGATTAGCAAGGGAAACCCCTCTGGATTTCCAACATGCTGGGCCTGACAAGCTCCAGGTTTTCAAATACCTCAGACCAGAGAGGGGAGAACACAGCTCAGGTTTATGTGTGTGTGCCCACGTGTATGTGTGTGTGCATGCATGTGTGCATGTGTGTGTGTGTGTGTGCGGGGGGTGATGGTAGGTATTTTACACACAAAGCCAGTTGTCCCAGAAGAGGCCCTTCCTTCCATTGTTGGTCACACAAACACCTGAAAATACCACACACAGGCAGTGCCTCTAAGCATTGAAAATCTTGGTTTTGTTAGCAGCATGGGGGACTCTTGCTGGTGCAATGGAAATTCAGGGGGTGCTTAGCATGATGATGCCCCACAAAGAGGAGTTCTGCAGATTGAGCCATTGGTTGAACTCCCATTCTGTTGGTTATATTGTCCCAGGGCCTCCTAGTATTTCTGTGAACTTGTAGAGCAGAGAACAATGATATTCCACTCTTGGGGCACCTAAAGGTACAGTTTCAAGTAACCCTGACAAGTATGAACTGTCTTTTAAGAGTGTTGTTTTTAAGATTGCAAATTTAAGTAAATTTTTGCATGTGTTTATTGTTTTATTTTATTTTGTTTTTTTTTTAGCCCAACTCAGGGCTTGAACTCAAGATACTGAAATCAAGACCTGAGTTGAGATCAAGAGTTGGTTGCTTAACTGACTAAGCCACCCAGGTGTCTCACATGTTTATTTTAGTATAATAGAATATTTCAAATTTCTTGTCATGAAATAGGATTCGCATTGTGTTGTCCTGTGGCTTCATGTCTTTGACATCTGACCTTGTATCTCCTTTATTTCTCCAGTATGAGTAACAGAGTAAGGGCCAACATAGAGGACCCAGGACAGTAACTGAGGCATTCTGCACCTAAGTGACCTTTTAAACTTGAGTAAGTCATTGTGGTTCTATTGTCTTCCTTTAGTTCATCAACCAAGAGGTGGGCTGGGAAGGGATGGGACAGTATTTGTATGATAACTTCTAAAATTTCTTTGGTGCTTATATTCTAAGATTCATTCTATGATTTTATATATTCTGCTAACGTTTACAAACATGTTCTCATGTTTAAGTAAACTGAGCATATACCTATTCCTGGAGATGAATTAACAAAAAGTATTTGAAGAGTAAGAAATTTCAAAGTGGATGACATCATTAAACAAACCACATTCCAGGGGCTGGCCCTGAAGATATTGACGACCAGAAGAACCCAGAGGGGAACAGTAAGTAAGGAAAACCATTCACATGCTTGCTGAAGGACTGACATGAGGGTTATTCTCAGTGGGGCTGGCTTTGGGTATGCATGTTTTAGTAGTTTGGAGAAGTTGAGTAAGGAGGTGGGGAAATGTAACTTCTTTGGTAATTTATTTTGATACAATTTCAATATATGCAAAATATACAGAACTATACGTTTTTTCCCAGACATTTGAGAATAAGTTGAAGACATGATTTTATGACACCTGTTGCTTCAGTTACTTCAGGGTGCATTTCTTAAGAACCAAGGTTTTTCTCTTATTATCTATAGTACTATGATTTGGAATAATTCACATTCAAATTTTGCCAATTGTTCTAATAATTGGCAGTGCCCTGTACAGCAGTTTTATTTTCTTGGTCCAGGATCCAATCAGGGATTAGTCATGGCTTTTGGTTATTATGTCTTTTAGTTCCATTTAATCTGGAACAATACCCTAACCATTCTCTATCTTCCAGACTTGGATGTTTTTGAAAAGTCCTAGCCAGTTATTGAACAGAACGTCCCTTACTTTAGGTTTGTCTGATGTTTCCTCAGGATTAGATTCAGATATGCATTTTTTAAAAGATTTTATTTATTTATTTGACAGAGAGATACACAGCGAGAGAGGGAACACAAGCAGGGGGAGTGGGAGAGGGAGAAGCAGGCTTCCCGCCAAGCAGGGAGCCCAATGCGGGGCTCGATCCCAGGACCTTGGGATCATGACCTTGACCCAAAGGCAGATGCTTAATGACTGAGCCACCCACGCACTCCCAGATATGCATTTTTAACAAAAATGCCACATAAGGTAACATGTCCCAGTGCATCCTACCAGGAGACACATGAAGTTGGTTTTTCCATTTTGGGTGAAAATCATTCCATCATTTGGTTAAGGCAATTATTTTTTTTTTAAATCTGATCCTTGAGTTAAATATTCTATATGGTTAAGACTTGTTGCTTCTTCTTGTCTCTGACATCACCAGAAGAAACACAGCCTTACTGCAACAGTGCCATCTGCTGAAAAAAGAGAAATGTTTTTTTTAGAATCCCAAGTCCCCAGACATGGCTTGTATTTTGATGTCTTCCAAATGTTACTTAACTGAAAGTTAAATCTAAAGTTTCCAGAGATGGAGTTGGTTAGATAGTGAAGCTTGGGGTGAGGACTTTAGGGAGCATGTAGAGTGAAAAGGAAACCTGCGGGAGAGCAGGGCTGCACGGGTCCTCGTGCTGTCCGAGGAGTTCTATCCCTGAGAACACCTGAGACTGGAACTCCTAGTTGAGGAATGGAAAGCCCCAGTCAGTCCCACCTTACCAGGTAACATCTGGCAGCCCACTGGGCAGGTTTGGGTGGGCAGTGCCCCTGGGCACCCTGCACCCTCTGGCCCTGCCAGAACTGCCTGGTCCATCATCTCACTGCTTGGTGTCCTTTCATCTCTATAACGTAGTTACTTAGGAACCTTAACGTGTTCCAGTATTTGCCTCATTGTTTGTCTGGAAATAATAACTGTTTGTCTCGCTCTATAATTCGAGAGAAAGACTGGCATTTCCCTCCTACCATGGAAAAGGCTCAGGAGTGATCTCTATCATCTTCCAATCATGTTGGTCACTGACTATTTTCTTCAAAGAGTTTTTTGATCTCCTCTCTACTAATCAGAAATCTGAACCTGAAAATCATAGAAGATAAATGGGATGGTCCAGGTCTAATGTGTTCTGTTTAACTGCCCTGTGTTTGCAATATTCCTTGAAGTGCAGAAGGACATGAGATCTACTGATGACATTTAAATTTAGACCAAGTTGTTTTTTTCTTATTATTGATCATTTTTTGACTATCAAAGGCTCATAACCAGTCTGAAAGTGGAGGAGAGGAGGGAAAAGGGGGAAGTGATTTGGGTTTTAAAGTTAGATTTGGCTCTTTCCACAATTTGGCTATTGTGGACATTGCTGCTATAAACATTGGGGTGCACGTACCCTTTCAGATCCCTACTTTTGTATCTTTGGGGTAAATACCCAGTAGTGCAATTGCTGGATCATATGGTAGCTCTATTTTCAACTTTTTGAGGAACCTCCATACTGTTTTCCAGAGCGGCTGCAGCAGCTTGCATTCCCACCAACAGTGTAGGAGGGTTCCCTTTTCTCTGCATCCCCGCCAACATCTGTCATTTCCTGACTTGTTAATTTTAGCCATTCTGACTGGTGTGATGTGGTTTGGAAGGAGGGGGGAAAGATGGCGGAGGAGTAGGGGACCCTATTTCAACTGGTCCCCGGAATTGAGCTGGGTATCTACCAGACCACTCTGAGCACCCACGAAACCAGCCTGAGATGTAAGAAGATCTGATCTCTACAAACAGAATATCGCAGGCGGTTGGTTTTGAGGTACGAAGCGGAGAGCCATGATTCTGCGGGCAGATATTGGAGGATAAACGGCAGCGGGAGGGTGCCTGGATGTGGGGATCCTACACCGCCGGTGAGTGACAGCCTCATGCGCTGCAGATGGGCACAGACTCACAGACCGGTAGCGTAGGGAAAGGACTTTAGGGCAGCCCCCGGGGTGGAGGACCAGACCGGTGGGGTCGCGCGCACGCGAACTGCAGCTGCCTGGACAGAAACCCGGAGCGACGGTCACGCGCACACGAACTGCAGCCTCCGAGAGGGAAACCCCGAGCGGCGGAGTCACGTACACGCGAACTGGGAGCGGCTGGTGGTTTTAGAAGCACAAAGGGCAGAGACGTACTCCGACCTGGAGGCAGGACTGGGAGTGCTGCAGAGGGACGCACAACCCAGGACGCTGCAGTTTATAGCAGCAAGGACAGAAACGTAGACGGTGTGGCCTAGAGAGCTCACTGAAGAACAGACTGCAGTCTCTCTGCTCTGAGGCAGAGGGTTGGAAACGGTCTCTTCTGCTCTGACTCACGGAAGAGACATGGAAAGCCACCAGGGAACAAAAGCCCCGAAGACTGATTCCCACTGAGCCCATCCCCCACCACAGGGGCACAGGGCAACTCCGCCCAAACAGGGTTGCCTGAGTAACAGCGTGGCA
>NW_027730180.1:0-313 GCF_054177405.1 Leptonychotes weddellii | reverse complement strand
AGTATGTAACACAGCGCCTGACATAATTGAAATGTGTCAAATAAATGTTATTGAATGAAATCTGGAAAGGAATTTTGAGACCTAGGTACAAATTGTGTGTTGTAGATATATGTTAGTGGGAAAAAAAAATGGAGTAATATTAAGATGCTCATCACATTCATTTGATGATTTGGTTTATTTGTTTCCCAAACTAGAAAAAACAGGCATGTGTGAAATCAGTAAAGGGGCTTTTGGAGAAAGTGAGAAAGTTTAAAGCAAGAGCAAGAGAAAAAGAAAGGAAAGAGACAGATGAAGAAAAATTAGACTAAAAAGG
>NW_027730179.1:0-313 GCF_054177405.1 Leptonychotes weddellii | reverse complement strand
ACTTTTTTCTTTCTCCATGCCTGTACCTACAGAGCTGATTATGGCTGTGAATCATCTTACTTTAAGTTTGTGACCATTAACCTGGAGAAGGCCTTTTTTCTGACTGTTAATTCTTTTTTTTTTTTTTAACTTCATTACATCATCCATTCTTTATTATAACTTGTTATGCTTCCTTTCCATTTCCTTTCTCAACTGATGACCTTGCTTCCATCAGTAAGAAAGTTGAACTATCAGGAGGGAAATTCCACAGATTTTCACCCCCAAATCTATCCCTTTTCTACATTTGTATCCTTATGTTCTGCCTTTCTGTCAT
>NW_027730178.1:0-313 GCF_054177405.1 Leptonychotes weddellii | reverse complement strand
AACTAGGAATCAAGTTTGTGAGTTGAGAGAGAGAAGGAGAATACTGGAAGTATAAGAATAAGGCTTGGAATTGTGTAGAAGACAGAGTGAACCTACCAGGGAAGTGTGGGCTCATTCAGCAGCACTGATCCCTCCTGGTGACACATTAGCATCCTCTTGTCTTTCTCCAGCCACATTCACCTTCAAGTCTGGAGACGAGCAGAGAGTGGGCGGTTGGCAGTGAAGGAAGGGGTGGCAAGCACCCTCTTGACTCTTTGAACCTGCAACCAGAAATGCTTAGCGTTGGAATTTCCCTGGGGAAGGGGGCTCCTGG
>NW_027730177.1:0-313 GCF_054177405.1 Leptonychotes weddellii | reverse complement strand
GGGATGGGGGCGAGGCCGTCCTGCGGCGTGGTGGGGCTGGGGTGGAGCTGTACTGCCGGAGACCGGACTGGGGCCTCACTGCTAGGGACCAAGGCTGTGGAGAAGGCCAGGGGCGGGTGGATGGGGCGGGGCTGCAGGCCGGTGCTACACTTCGGGGCAGTCCGAAGGTCTGGGCTGCAACTCTGGCCTGGGACTGTAGGGCAGGGCTGCAGGGGGGTGAGGGGTGGAGGGTGGGGGCCTGTGCGGGTGTGCGCAGCCTGTGAGGGCGCAGGGGCGGGGCGTGAGGAGACATCAGAGTCACAGGGGGAAAGAA
>NW_027730176.1:0-313 GCF_054177405.1 Leptonychotes weddellii | reverse complement strand
ACAGGATTACACATTCAAATAAAGCTGTGTACATTTATTTGAATGTGTAATCAAGGAGCTGAGCATAAGTAGCACTTATTTCCAAGTGTAACTTCCCTGGTTTACACATGTGGATACCTCAATGTGTTGTTAAAAAGCAGAAAGTGGTTCTTTCTCTATGCATTTTATGCAGATGTTACAGCTTTTGCTATTGTTTATCCGCTTCATTGCCCCTCATACACAAGGCACCTGCACATATTAACAGTCATGCTGCTTCCAAAGGAAGGTTATATTCTAGTTTCTCAAGTTTTCTGAGCCTTTGAGAAAGTTAGAG
>NW_027730175.1:0-313 GCF_054177405.1 Leptonychotes weddellii | reverse complement strand
TCAAAGATTTTAAGATACCCTATTGTTTTATATCACTACGGGAAAAAATGCTGCTAATTAATGGTAAGACGCCATTGATTGTAAGAGGTATCCCACTTTCAGAGATGTTAACATGTGGGGGAAAATGTGCTGCAGAGGGCGCCTGGGTGGCTCAGTTGGTTAAGCGACTGCCTTCGGCTCAGGTCATGATCCTGGAGTCCCTGGATCGAGTCCCGCATTGGGCTCCCTGCTCGGCAGGGTGCCTGCTTCTCCCTCTGACCCTCCCCCCTCTCATGTGTTCTCTCTCTCTCATTCTCTCTGTCTCAAATAAATA
>NW_027730174.1:0-313 GCF_054177405.1 Leptonychotes weddellii | reverse complement strand
CCCTAATTATGTCTCTTTCCAGTCTCTCCTGATTGCCCCCTCTGGATCCCCTAATCTACTTTGTTGTAATGGATTTGCTTATGCTGGGCATTTCATATAAATGGAATCATAAAATATGGAGCCATTCCATCCAGCTTCTTTCATTAAGCATAAGATTTTTGAGGTTAATCCATGTTGTAGCATATATATATTAATACTCCATTCTTTTATGAATCTAGATAATGTTTTATAAATCTAAATACTATTTTGTGAATCTAAGTAATATTTGTTTGGATTTGTTTATCCTATTCCTCAGGTGATAGATACTTGGCTT
>NW_027730173.1:0-313 GCF_054177405.1 Leptonychotes weddellii | reverse complement strand
TCGTCAAAATTTTCTTGTGATCCCGCCTGGCATACGTAGTATTAAAAATATATATATTCCTCTCAATAATCTACTGTCTCAGAAAAGATTTAAGTCTGTGACACTTCCATTCATTCTCTGCGTTCTCAGTTAACACTTCCTGAACACGTACATTTGGCCGACACTGACCTCACAGTGAAGAATAAAGTGGAGATAAGCAATGAGTAAGTGAACACGCACACGGATAAAATGATAGAATCCTGATAAACATGGAATTAAAACAGCAAATGTGACCCGCAGAGAAAGGACATACGGGAGAATCTGCCAGGAGCTG
>NW_027730172.1:0-313 GCF_054177405.1 Leptonychotes weddellii | reverse complement strand
CTCCTGGAACTGATGCTGTATGCTTTATCCCTGCTGCAACATCCCAGCAGGCTGCTCCCCAGGGCCTCCCTAGGACACCAACCTGCAAGGCTGCCCTCAGGGTCTGGAGAGACGAGGAGGATCATCAGAGGGCCTCCAGGGACCTGCAGCCTCTACTCCTTCCTCCAACACAACCAAGGCTCCCTGCTTCTCTCTCTGCCCAGAGAGCCCCAGCTGCTGCTGAGAACTAGGAGCTCCCAGTCTTGGGGCAGACAGGATAGGATTAGATGCCCTCAAGTCTTTGGGGTCAGGGCAGGATCAGAGGGAAAGCAGA
>NW_027730171.1:0-313 GCF_054177405.1 Leptonychotes weddellii | reverse complement strand
CTGCAGTATTATTTCATAATAGTTTTCATATAATTTTAAGGGACATGTAGTAGTTCATTCTGTCAAGATGATAAAGTTTTTTACTTTACTAATCCCTTATTGTTGGAGGTTTGTTTTTTTTTTTTTTTCAATTTTTTACTTTATAAAACACTTGGATGATCATCCTTTAACATAACATTTTTGTGTGCCAATATCAGAAATAAAAAAGGAGTTATCGCTACAGATCTTACACATATTAAAAAGATAGAGGTGCCTGGGTGGCTCAGTTGATTAAGTGTTGGCCTTAGCCAGTTTTGGCTTAGGTCATGATCTC
>NW_027730170.1:0-5010 GCF_054177405.1 Leptonychotes weddellii | reverse complement strand
CCTCCTCCTCCATAACCTCCACCCTATTTTCATTGTCTCCTAGGACTAACAACTGACCAAATCCTCACACATGGTATCATTTCACGTTTTCATTCTCACACCCAATGCATGACGTTGGCACTATCATGCTCAGAAAATGGAGTCTCAACTGAGTGGTGTGCCTAGAGTGGGCAGCACAGGAGTTTGACCCAGGCCTCTGCAGTGTACCCAGGCCTGAAGAGATCTGAATCCCTCCTCAGGTCCCCCGGAACCAGAGATGTGTCCCTGTCCAGAGCCAGGGGCCAGAGAGACAATGCCTGGATCTGGCCTCCCTGGTAGGTGAGACCGTGAGGTGTTCAAAGCCCCATCTCAGAGGAGGGCGGGATTTCTGTCCACACACCCACTTGCCATATGTCCCTGCTCAGTAAGGGCCTGAAGGCCCCATGATCAGGATGGACACCCAGACAGGAGCTACTGGGGGAAATACGGATTCAGGAGTTGAGAGGTTTCCCCACTCCCACCCCTGGGAATGTTCCAAGGCCAGAAGACCAGAAAGACTCCAGGCTACCTGGGATCCCTTGGGCTGGAAAATATGGGTGGACAGAAAGGTGAAGACAACAGGGGTGAGGCACAGATGCAGGGGGAGCAGGCAGGAGCCCTCCCGAGGCTCGCCCAAGCCCCCCCACCCAACTCAGCAGGCTCTGAGTCCACCAGGCTTCCCACCCCTGAGACAGGCAGGCCCAGGGCCACCTCCCTCTGCAGCTGTGCGGGCCCCAGGGGCTGTGTCCTCTCCATCTGTGTGTCTGTTCTTGAAGGTGGGGCTTGGGTCGGCCTCGTTTTTGTGCCCTGTGGTCGGGGCGGGGCTGGCCTGTGGCGGGGGCATGGACCCTGCTGAATGGGTGTCCCTGGCATGGGTGGGCTCTCCCTTAAAGTTGGAGGGAAAGAAAAACAGGGTGTGTTGGGTGTTAGCATGCCCCCACCCCAGCTACATGCCTGCCTCATGATCTCGTTGGACACGCCAACAACTCTGGGAGCAAGGTGCTTTTAGGGTCCCAACCTGCCACCAAAAGAGCCTGAGGCTCAGAGCCCACTGCCTAATGCAGGCACAATGAGAGTGTGTGCACATGCACGTGCCTAGGTGTGCACCTGGGTGTGTACGTGTGCCTGGGTGTGCAAGGAGGGAGTCCTCGCCCAGGGCTGGGGACAGGCCCTCTGGGTCCCCGTGTCCACAGGAGGCTTCCGTCTATGCTGATGGGCACCTGGGCCATGCAGTCCAGAGCTACAGGGCAGGGACTGCTGTCCTCCGCGGGGCAACGTGGCTGATTCTGGGCTGCCCCAAGGCCTTGGAACATTCCCAGGGGTGGGAGTGGGGAAACCTCTCAACTCCTGAATCCGTATTTCCCCCAAACTTGGGGCCTCCTGAAGGTGATGCCAAGCTAGGCGAGAAGCGTTCCCCAGCTCTGGCCCCGCAGACCCGCAGCCGGTGTGCAGCGTGACCGGGAGAGCTGTGGCGGGGGCCGGGCCTGTCTCCACTCTCCCCCGTTCCCTCCCCGCCCACCCCAGAAACAGCTGCCTGAGGCCCAAGGGCATCCTGGGTGCCCGGCAGCAGGGGCCTCCACGGGCCAGGACCACCACAGGCCTGTGGGCCCCAGTGGCTTTCGGCGAGGGCGTGCAGGACCTGGGCCCTTCCCCTCCCCCATCCCCATCCCCGTAGAAACACCGCCAAGTACTTCTCGCTGGCCTCCCAGAGCTCCCCAGGCTTGCCTGTTGTGTAGGCCAAGAGACGTGAACCCACACGTACACACACACATGCATGAGCACACACGCGAACACACGGACACCCACAGCCCATTCTCTCCCTCCTGCCTTGAATCACACCCACTGGCCTGTCTGCCACCAGGGCCTGGGCATGGCCGTCCTCCAGCCCTGTGGCCCCTACACCCCCTGCAACGCTGGGTGGCTCTGGGGGCACCAGGGGCAAGCCTGCCCTCCTCCACAGGGACCATGGGATGGACGTTTAAGGCACAGCCTCAGCCTGGGGCAGCTGTGTCCCAGGCCAGCCTGGCCGCCTGGCAGGCGACTCAGAGCGTGGTCTGGTGGGACACTGGGGCACTGAGAGGGGACCGAGCCCCTTCAGGGACAGTCCCAGCCTCTCTCGACCTGGGGACCTGGAGGGCACTGAGGGCTCCTCAGGCTCCGTGTCCCATGGCCGTGGCGGCATCTGTCCTCGGGGGGAGGAGAAGCTGCCCAGGCAGGTGTCCCGTCACATGGGTGACAGCGCCCTGGCCCTGAGGCCATCCAGAGGCCACTAGGGGCCGCCCAAAGCCTGCGGCCCCTGCCCACCCTCTCCCGGTCCCCCCCGCCGCGGTGACTCACGGACAGCTAAATATAGCTGTGTAGTGGGAGCTGGCAGGGAAAGACGGGGATGAGCTCACGGCTCCTCGATCCAGCAGGAAGTAAGAGGCCCCAAGACCCACACACGCACACACGCGTGGACGCACAGACACACATACACGTGTGCACCCCCGCTCACGCCAGTCGACTGTGACGAGGACCCCAGCGGAAGGCCGGCAGAGGAAGGCTCCTCCCCTTCCCCCTGCCCCCCAGCCCCCCCGTCTGCCCCCCAGTCATGCAGGGGAGCGTCCCCAGCTCAGGCACTTACAGATCAAAGACCAGGTAGTGGAACCCCTCCTCAGAGATGCTATCATGCAGCCGCACTGTGGGGACAGAAGAGGCCGTAAGGGGCTGGCCCGGCCCGGGACCCGCCCTCGCTGCGCAGCCCCCCGCCCTCACGGAGGGGCCCACCCATCCCAACAAGGGCCTGGGGCTCCCCACATTGGGGGTGCTGCAGGGCAGAGCCCAAGGGGAGAGCCAGGAGTCCCAGGCGGACATCCACAGGGCCCCAGGTGTCCGCTGTCCCCTTTCGTCTGCCCGAGGGAGACCCAGGCCCCTCTCAGCCCGCGGCCAGGGCGCAGGGGGTCGCAGGCGAGGTGGGGCCACAGGGTGGAGGCTCGCCGGACCAGGCCCTGGAAAGGAGCCGCTCCCAGGACCGTGACACGAGCCGTGGGGCCCGGTTGCCCGCCTCTCAGCACAAGCGAAGGGAGCCCAGTGAGGGACCACTTCCAGAAGCTCAGGCCCTGGGTTTGGGTTCCAGGTGCTCCCCCAGCCTGTGTGTCCCTGAGCCTGGAGCGCGCCCCGCCCGAGGGCGCTGGCTAGCCTGTGACGAGCGAGCGAGCGAGTGGACAGCCAAGGAGGTGCTCTCAGCACAAAAGGTCGCCGCCGCTCCGTGGAGCCGGAGACGCCCCCGGCGCTAAACAGCAAATATTTCTAGCAACGGTGCGTCCTGGACGCCGCCCCTCTCGTGCCAGGTTCTGCCTCCTGCAAGCGCTGCTCGGAGCGCTCCTGCTGCGCCGCCCCAGAGGCCACGCACGCGGCAGAGAGGCGCACGGCTCCCCGAGGGCCAGGCAGCGAGCGGAGCAGGGCTCGGAACCCCCAGGGCCTGCGGCTCCTTGGGCCTCTCCCCGCAAGGAGGTAGGGAGGCCCCGGCCTCGCGCCCTTAGTTTCGACCCGCCAGCAGGCCTCCTTCTTCCTCCCGCTGTAACCCTCCCAGGGGCCCAGCCAGCAGCGTCTTCACACCACGAAGCCCAGTCCGGCCGCAGCGGTCGCGGACACGGGCCAAAGCCTGGCACCGAGGCCGGGCTCCTGCCCGAGCAGTTGGGGCGTCCGGTCGCCGACTCCAGGGGCCGGCTCCTCTAGCCTGCTGCCCTCCCGTTTCTTGCTCTGTGCCTCTGCTCAAGGGCCCGGCATCCAGCCTTCTCCCCTCTGCCCTCAGCAGCTCCGTGGCCACATGCTCACGAAGCGAGGTCTTCCCGGGCCCCGGGCCTCCACCAGCTGCTGGGCTCAGTCACCTCTCCCGGGGACGTCCCAGAGGGCTCCGGGTGCGCAGAGCTGATGCTGACCTGCCTCTCCCCAACACCCAGCAGACCCCTGCTCACTGCAACCTCCTTCCGGGACCCTCTGTGAAATCAGCGCGGTGAAGAAAAGCTCACCCCCTCCAGGTGCGGGCTCCTCTGCCCCAGCCGCCTCCCCTGGAGCTCCAAGCAAGAAAGGCCTGAGGGCCCCTGAGGGACATTCCTGGGGGCCTTACTCTCCTTCCCTGGGGAGTCCCAGGGGTTCATGAAGCTGGGGTGCTGCAGGGGGCCCCTGCCCCCCAGTGCTGGTGGGAAGGGGCCGGGCTCCTAGGTCCTGCTGGCAGGTCTACCTCCTCGCCCGGGAGACACAGGGGGTCTAGGGGGGAGTGGAGGCTACGTGCATGTGGACACTTTTTTTTCCCCAACATTTTTAGCATTTAAAAAATAGATGCACGTTATTTTAATGGTTTAGAAGGAAACCTATCTAGCATACGAGACCGTGATTTCTAACAGAACCCAGGGAGAAAGCGACTTGTCACAGAATCTACTTAAATAAAGCAGGAAGTACGTAACACTGAGCAGGATACGTAGCGACGACAGCCTGCCCCGCCGGCACCCGAGAGCCCAGCCTGGAAGCCCCGCGAGGCCGCCACACAGAGGACACAGGCGTGCACCCAGGATGCTCCCCTCGCCGGGGTCACGGCTCTTCCAGGGACTGGACCTGAGTCCCAGGCCAGGGGCTCTCAGGGGGGCCCCTCCACCCTCCCAGACAGCCTCCGGACCCCCTTCCTGGACCCCCGTGCTGGCTGTGGTGGCAAGGCCCAGCCCGGATGCATAACATCCGGAGACCTTTCTCCTCTCCCGGACTTGCACTGGCCTCCGCTGTCCAGGCAGGAAGTCCCCTGGCGTCCAGCGCATGTCCTCCACCGTGCCCAACTGCCAAGCTCAGGGGTGAACCACCCAGCAGAGGAGGTCAGTTCCAGCCCCAGAAACCAGAAGGTGGGGATTTGCCCTCCCTGAGCCAGGCCCTGAGTAGAGGGTCAGTATGCAGAGGGGAGGCTGAGTGCAGGTTGTGGGGAGGCTGGGGGAGGCTGGAGGGAGGCTGGGGGAGGCTAGGGGG
>NW_027730169.1:0-313 GCF_054177405.1 Leptonychotes weddellii | reverse complement strand
GAGTCCCACATCGGGCTCCCTGCTCTGCGGGAAGCTTGCTTATCCCTCTCCCTCTCCCCCTGCTTGTGTTCCCTCTCTCGCTGTGTCTCTCTCTGTCAAATAAATAAAATCTTTAAAAAAAAAAGAGAGAGAAAGGAATCCAAACATAATATTAAAGACAGCTATCAAACCACAAATGAGAGCAAGAGAAGAAAAAAGGAACAGAGAACTACAAAAACAATTGTAAAGCAAGTAACAAAATGGCAATAGGTGTATATGTATCAGTAATTACTTTGAATGTAAATAGAGTAAATGCTCCAATAAAAAAATATAA
>NW_027730168.1:0-313 GCF_054177405.1 Leptonychotes weddellii | reverse complement strand
CCACCCAGGCGCCCTAAATAAATAAAGTCTTTAAAAAAAAAAAGTAATGAAGGCTTGAACCTGGTAATGGTAGAATGGAAGGAGGAGGACTGTGTGGCAGGGTATCTGAGCTGTCAGAATGGACAGAAGCGGAAATGACTGCAAGGAGGCAGCAAGGGGGAAAGGACTGTTTAAAGATCATGCTGACATTTCCAGTCTGGGGGACTTGAAAATCACCCAGATGCAATTAGGGAACACAGGAGGGGATGACAACTTTATTTTCATATATTTATTTATAACATCATCTTAGCTGGAATGATAAGACATTGACAAA
>NW_027730167.1:0-313 GCF_054177405.1 Leptonychotes weddellii | reverse complement strand
GGATCACGACCCGAGCTGAAAGCAGACCCTTAACGACTGAGCCACCCAGGCGCCCCATAAATCAGAATTTCTAAAAATGTAATTCCATGGAACACAATTCCCTTCTAAATTTAAGTATCATATATTTAAATTCCTTTGGGAAAATCAAGTAATGCATCTATATTTTAATATTCAAAGTTATTATTAATAATTATTAAAAAATCTAGGGCACCTAGGTGGCTCGGTCATTAAGCATCTGCCTTCAGCTCAGGTCATGATCCTAGGGTCCTGGGATCGAGCCCTGCATCAGGCTCTCTCCTCCGCCGGGAGCCTG
>NW_027730166.1:0-313 GCF_054177405.1 Leptonychotes weddellii | reverse complement strand
AAACGGCCTCCAACCCCAGGTCCCACCCCTCACACGGAGCCCGTATAGCATGGGGTTCTGCTGTGGCAGCAGGACCTCACCAGTGGGAAGTTCTGTCCATTTTCCAAGTCTGGTTTCCTCACTCAGCTGGTTGTTATTAAGGCCTTTGCAGTAGCAGCAAGAGATTAACCACAGCCAAGTCTCTGAATCCTAACACAGATAGCCAAAATCCAATATGCCACATCCAAAAGGAGGTGAGAAGAACAGGAGGGCATGTGGTTTCCATGTGCTCACTCGTCTAGAACTCTACAACACCATTTCGAGATAGACCAAA
>NW_027730165.1:0-313 GCF_054177405.1 Leptonychotes weddellii | reverse complement strand
TGCGGCGGTTTGATGAGGCCTTCATCTCATCGTGAGGGCCCCTCCCGAAGGCCCCACCTCCTAACACCATCACATCGACATAGGAGTTTTGGGGGGACACAAACGTTCACATCACAGCAATAACTAAATGTTGACTCTCAGATTGTGGACCTTGCGTCTGTAACAGATGGACATCCGTCCTTTTTCCCCAGGTGCTTTCTGGAATAACCTCCTCGAGGAGACCCGTGTGCCCATGACTGCGAGAGTCTAGGTCGGAACACGAACGAGGGAAGTGGCTTCTTGGAGGAGCCCATGCCCCATCCCGAGAAGCAGC
>NW_027730164.1:0-313 GCF_054177405.1 Leptonychotes weddellii | reverse complement strand
GGCTACATTATAATGGTAATTCTGGCCTCAGAAAGAGTTTGGACATGTGCCTCTCTCTTCAGTTTTGTGGGACAGTTTGAGAAAAGTGAATATCAATTCTTGTTTAAATGTTCAGCAGAACTTACTAGTAAAGTCATCTAGTCCAGTCCTTTTTTTTTATTACTATTATTGAGAAATTTTTAATTGCTGATTCAATCTCGATACCAGTTATAGGTCTGTTCAGACTTACTGTCTATTCATAATTCAATCTTGGTAGGTTTGTTTCTAGGAATTTATCCATTTCTTCTAGTTTATCGAGTGTTATATATAATCA
>NW_027730163.1:0-313 GCF_054177405.1 Leptonychotes weddellii | reverse complement strand
ATCCCCAGGGCCGCCCTGGGTGCTGCTCACGGGCTGCTGTAAGGCTGTTCTGCAGCCGCAGTAAGACAGGCTTGGCTGCTGGGCTGTGGAGCCCAGGCAGCAGCTAAGCCCACAGGAGAGAGATGGACGGGTTACACACTGTCCACAGGGCCGTGAGTGTGAGGACCATGCAAACAACTGCAACACAAAGAGTTTGCTCATCCATGAATTTCCCAGACCTGTTCCCATCTCTACTTTTCTCTCCCCAAAGCTACTTTTTCCTCTTAACATACCTCTTCTCAAGTCTGTCACCTCTGCCTACGAAAACGGAAGC
>NW_027730162.1:0-313 GCF_054177405.1 Leptonychotes weddellii | reverse complement strand
AAAAAATTAAAAATAGGGGCGCCTGGGTGGCTCAGATAGTTAAGCGTCTGCCTTCGGCTTAGGTCATGACCCCAGGGTCCTGGGATCGAGCCCCGCATCGGGCTCCCTGCTCCGCAGGAAGCCTGCTTGTCCCTCCTCCACTCCCCCTGCTTGTGTTCCCTCTCTCGCTGTGTCTCTCTCTGTCATATAAAAAAAAAAATTAAAAATAAATAAATATAAGAACGTAGATGAGTCCAGGGGAAATAATGCCCCCCCTCATTGGCCTTGAAATTGAAAATGTCCTTCTGATATGCAAGCGCTCACCCAGTCACAT
>NW_027730161.1:0-313 GCF_054177405.1 Leptonychotes weddellii | reverse complement strand
CCAAGCCTGTGTAGCTAGGAAGGAAGGAGCCCGGTGCGGGGGCTGGAATGACCTGCCCAAGGGCACAGGGCATCTTGCGAGTGTGGGGCCTGTCTGTCCGCAGCGGTGAAATGCTGCTCAGTGGGGCCAGGCCCCCGAGGGCACAGAGAGTGCAGGTGGTACAGAATCAAAGCAGGCCCTGGGGAGGGGCCAGGGCAGCGGCCGTGGGGTGGGGACAGGCAGCTGTCGAAGGTGCCCTGGGAGTGGCATTCTGTGCTGGGAGGCGTTCCAGGGTGTGGACACTGAGGAGCATCCCAGTGGAACGGGGGTCGGA
>NW_027730160.1:0-313 GCF_054177405.1 Leptonychotes weddellii | reverse complement strand
GAAGGCAGTCGCTTAACCAACTGAGCCACCCAGGCGCCCAGAACATTTTCTTTCTTAAAAGAAAGGAAATTGTCTTGATATCCCAGTTATTTCTTTTACACATAGACAAGGAAATTCTGCCTCTAAAATTCTAGACAATGAAGTCTTAGAAAAGGTTACAATGTGAGCTGGTGAGACTTGGGCAGAGGCCACTGGGGGTCATCTGGGAAGAGTCCCATGGAGAAGCCAGCAAACTCAGCTCCTTCCTGGAGGCCTTGTGCTCCATCTGCACTTCAGAAGTTCACCAGAGTACAACCTGCTTTGCTGGGATCAA
>NW_027730159.1:0-5010 GCF_054177405.1 Leptonychotes weddellii | reverse complement strand
CTGATGAGAGAGTTGTTGCTCTTCTTTTCTTCGATCTCCTGTTGAGTTTGTAGGTGTTTGGAATGGTTTGATCCCTATCCAGCTGAATTCCTGAGAGGAGACGAAATCCAGGTCTCCTATTCCTCTGCCATCTTGCTCCGCCCCCATTTGTTTTGTTTCTTAAATTACACATATGAGTAAAATATCCAATTTGTGTTTCTCTGACTGACTTATTTTTCTCAGAATTATACTCTCTAGCTCTATTCATGTCTTTGCAAATGACAAGATTTCATCCATTTTATGGCTCAATAATATCCATTGTGTACCACATCTTCTTTACCCATTCATCTATTGAGGGACACTTGGGCTGCTTCTACAGTTTAACTATTAAAAATAATACTGCTATAAACATAGGGGTGCATGTATCCCTTTGACTTACTGTTTTTAATATTCTTTGGGTAAATACCCAGTGGTGTGATTGCTGGATCATAGGATAGTTCTATTTTTAAATTATTGAGGAAACTCCATACTGTTTTCCAGTGACTGCACCAGTTTGCATTCCCACCAACAGTGTAAGTGGGATCCCCCTTCTCCACATCCTTGCCAACACCTGTCGTTTCTTGTGTTGTTGATTTTAGCCATTCTGACAGGTGTGAGGTGATATCTCATTGTAGTTTTGATTTGAATTTCCCTAATAATCAGTGATGTTGAGCATCTTTTCATGTGTCTGTTGACCATCTGAATGTTGTCTTTGGAAATATGTCTATTCATGTCCTCTGCCCATTTTTTAAATGGATTATTCATTTTTTGGGTGTTGAGTGTTATAGGTTCTTTGTAGATTTTGGATACTAACCCTTTATCAGATATGTCATTTGCAAATATCTTCTCCCATTCCATAGGTTACCTTTTTGTTTTGTTGATTATTTCCTTCTCTGTGAAGATTTTTATTTTGATGTTGTTCCAATAGTTTATTTTTACTTTGATTTCCCTTGCCTCGGGAGACATATCTAGTAATAAGTTGTTATGATGGATGTCAAAGAGGTTACTCCCTGTTTCTCCTCTAGGATTTTTATGATTTCAGGTCTCACATTAAGGTCTTTAATCCATTTTGGATTTACTTTTTGTATGGTTTAAGAAAGTGGTCCAGTTTCATTCTTTTTTGAGTTGCTGTCCAGTTTTCCTAACACCATATGTTGAAGAAACTGTCCTTTTCCCATTGGATATTCTTTCCAGCATTGTGGGAGATTAATTGAATTTAGAGTTGTAGGTTTACTTCTGGGTTTTCTATTCTGTTCTATTGATCTGTGTCTAGCGTTGTGCTAGTACCATACTGTTCTGATTACTACAACTTTATAACTTGAAGTTAGAAATTGTGATGCCTCCAGCTTTGCTTTTATTTTACAAGATTGCTTTGGTTATTCAGGGTCTTTTGTGGTTATGTACAAATTTTAGGATTGTTTGCTCTAGCTCTGTGAAAAATGCTGGTGGTATTTTGATAGGTATTGCATTAAATGTGCATTTTGCTTTGGGTAGTATAGACATTTTAACAATACTTATTCTTCCAATCCATGAGCATGGAATGTCTTTTCATTTCTTTCTGTCATCTTCAGTTTCTTTCATCATTGTTTAAAATTTTCAGAGTACAGGTCTTTCACCTCTTTGAGTAGGTTTATTCCTAAGTATCTTACTGTTCTTGGTGCAATTTCAAAAGGGATCAATTCCTTGATTTCTCTTTCTGCTGCTTCACTATTGTTGTATAGAAATGCAACAGATTTCTGTACATTGATTTTGTATCCTGCTACTTTACTGAATTCATTTATCAGTTCTAGCAGTTTTTTGGTGGGTTCTTTGGGGTTTTCTATATAGAGTATCATGTCATCTGCAAATAGTGAAAATTTTACTTCTGTGCCAATTTGGATGCCTTTTACTCCTTTCTGTTGTCTGATAGTTGTGGCTAGGACTTTAAGCACAATATTAAATAATAGTGGTAACAGTAGACATCCCTCTCCTGTTCCTGATTGTAGAGGTAAAGCTCTCAGTTTTTCCTCAGTGATGATGATATTAGCTATGGGTTTTACATATATGACCTTTAATATGTTGAGGTATGTTCCCTCTAAACCTACTTTGTTGAGGGTTTTTATCATGAATGAATGTTGTACTTTGTCAAGTGCTTTTTCTGCACCTATTGAAATGATCATATGGTTCTTATCCTTTCTTTTATTAATGTGGTGTATCATGTTGATTGTTTTGTCAATACTGAACTACCCTTGCAACCCAGGAATAAATCCCATTTGATCGTGGTGAATCAGTTTTTTAATGTATTGTTGGATTCAGTTTGCTAGTATTTTATTGAGAATTTTTGTATCTATGTTCAAAAGGGATACTAGTCTGTAGTCCTCTTCTTTAGTGGAGTCTTTGTCTGGTTTTGGTATCAGGGTAATGCTGGCCTCATTGAATGAATTTGGACGTTTTCCTACCATTTCTCTTTTTGGAGTAGTTTGAGAAGAAAGGGTATTAACTTCTCTTTAAACGTTTGGGAGAATTCCCTTGTGAAGACGTCTGGCCCTGGAGTTTTGTTTGTTGGTAGATTTTTTTTTTTATTAGTAATTCAATTTTTTTCTCTTTTTTAAATTTAGATTCAATTAACCAACATATAGTACATCATTAGTTTCAGATGTAGTGTTCAACAATTCATCAGTTGCATATAACACCCAGTACTCATCACATTAGTCATTCAATTTCTTTGCTAGTTATGTCTGTTGAAGTTTTCTATTTCTGTTTCAGTTTTGGTGGTTTATATGTTTGTAGGAATTTATCCATTTCTTCCAGGCTGTCCAATTTGTTGTCATATAGTTTTTCATAATATTCTCATACAGTTGTTTGTATTTCTGTGGTGTTTGTTATTTTTCCTCTCCTGTTTGTGATTTTATTTATTTGGGTCCTTTCTCTTTTCTTTCTGTTAAGTCGGGCTAGAGATTTATCAATTTTATTGATCTTTTCAAAGAACCAGCTCCCAGTTTCCTTGATCTGTTCCATTGTTTTTTTTGTTTCTATATCATTTATTTCTGTTCTAGTCTTTATTATTTCTTCCTTTTGTCAGGTTTAGACCTTGTTTTTTGTTCTTTTTTTCTACCTCCTTTAGGTGTAATTTTAGGTTGTTTATTTGATATTTTTCTTGCTTCTTTAAGTAGGTCTGTATTGCTATGTCCTTCCATAGCAGTGAAGCAGCTTTTGCTGCTTCCCAAAGGTTTTGGACCATTGTGTTATCATTTTCATTTGTCTTCATGTATTTTTAAATTTCTTCTTTTATTTCCTGGTTGACCCATTCATTGTTTAGTAGCTTGTTGTTTAACCTCTATGTATTTGTAGTCTTTCCAAATCTGTTCTTGTGTTGACTAATGTTCATAATGTGGTCAGAAAAGGTGTATGGTATGATTTCAGTCTTTTTGTATTTGTTGAGTCCTGTTTTGTGACATAATATGTGACCTGTTCTGGAGAAAGTTCCATGTACACTTGATAAGAATGTGTATTCTGCTGTTTTAGTATGGAGTGTCCTGAATACATGTGTTAAGTCCATCTGGTCTAGTGTGTCCATCAAAGCCTTTGTTTCCTGGTTTATTTTCTGTTTCGATGATCATCTCATTTCTGTCAGGGGGTGTTAAAATCCCCTACTATTATTGTATTATTATCCATTACTTCCTTTATGGTTGTTATTAATTGTTTTATATGTTTGGGTGCTCCCATGTTGGGTCCATAATTATTTACAATTATTGTATCTTCTTGTTGGATTGTCCCATTTATGATTGTATATTTCCCTTCTTTGTCTCTTTTTACACTCTTTGTTTTAAAGTCTATTTTGTGTGATATAAGTATTGCTATTCTGGCTTCCTTTTGACACCCATTACCATGATAAATGTTTCTCCAAACCCCTCATTTTCAATTTGCAGATATCTTTAGGTCTAAAAGGAATCTCTTGTAGGCAGCATATAGACTGATGGGTCTTATTTTTTTCATCTATTCTGGTGCCTTATGTCTTTTGATTATTATTAAATATATATTTATTGCCATTTATTTATTTGTTTGGTTCTTATTTCTGTAGGTTTTCTCTGATCCTTTCTTGTCTTTGTCACTTTTGCTCTTTCCTTTGTAATCAAACAGTCCCCTTTAATATTTCCTATAGGGCTGGTGTAGTAGTCATGAACTCCTTTAGTGTTTGGCAAACTGTTTATCTGTCTTTCTATTCTGAATGATTGCCTAGCTGGGTAGAGTATTCTTGGCTGCAGATTTTTTCCCATTCGGGATATTGAATATTCAAGCCACTCTCCTCTGGCTATCTAAGTTTCTGTTGAGAAATCTGCAGCTAGTCTTATGGGTCTTCCCTTGTAACTTAAGGGCTTCTTTTGTCTTGCTGCTTTTAAGTTCTTTTTCTTTGTGTCTATATTTTGCAAATTTAATTACAGTATGTCTTGATGTTGACCTGCTTTTGTTGATTTTGATGGGAGTTCTCTGCCTCCTGGATGTGGATGCCCATTTCCTTCCCCAGATTAGGGAAGTTTTCAGCTATTATTACTTCAAATAAACTTGCCACCCCCTTACTCTTTCATCTTCTGGGACTCCTATAACACAAATGTTATTATGTTTGATGGAATCACTGAGTTCCCTAAGTCTATTGTCATGTTGCATAATCCTTCTGTCCCTCTTGCATTCAGCTTCATTGTTTTCCATTATTTTATCCTCTAGATCACGAATTCATTCCTCTGCTTCTTCCATCCTGCAGTTCCTTCCATCAAACATATTCTGAACCTTGTTTATTGCATTCTTCCTCTCTGATTTGATGTCTTCTATTCTTTTCTCAAGCCCAGTGAATATCATTATGATTGTTGCTTTAAATTCTCCATTTGGCATGTTACTTATATCTGTTCTGCTTAGATCTCTGGCTGTGACCTTTTCTTGTTTCATTTGTGATAAATTCCTCCATCTTGGCATTTTGTCTAAGTCTCTGTCTTCTTCTGTGTTAGAAAAGCCAGTATG
>NW_027730158.1:0-313 GCF_054177405.1 Leptonychotes weddellii | reverse complement strand
TTCTAACAGCACTGAATTGGAATGTAAACAGCAAACAAGACATCTAAACTCTTAAAACATAAGACCTGGGAGTTGCTATGCAAGTGGTAAAATAAACTGTCATATAGTCACAGGGTTGAAATGGCCACAAAATGTGAAAGTTGGCTCAATAATGTGGAAAGAATGGCCTCTGTACCAGAATGGAGGTATTTAGGAGTTTTCGAAAGTCTCGGAGCACACTGGGCTCACCAACACCCACACCCCACTGATGCTCCCATGCCCTTCTTTCCTTCCTTCCTTCCCCAAGGAAGCAGATTTTCTTTTTTTTTTTTTT
>NW_027730157.1:0-313 GCF_054177405.1 Leptonychotes weddellii | reverse complement strand
GCATCACTTGCTGTGGCACTGAGCCCCTGCTGTGGCACTGAGCACTTGTGGCACGCATCACTTGCTGTGGCACTGAACACCTGCTGAGGCATGCATCTCTTGCTGTGGCATGCATCACTTGCTGTGGCATGCATCACTTGCTGTGGCACGGAGCACTTGCTCAGGCACGCATCACTTGCTGTGGCACGCATCACTTGCTCAGGCACGCATCACTTGCTGTGGCACTGAGCACTTGCTGTGCCACACATCACTTGCTGTGGCACTGAGCACTTGCTGTGGCACACATCACTTGCTGTGGCACTGAGCACTTGCT
>NW_027730156.1:0-313 GCF_054177405.1 Leptonychotes weddellii | reverse complement strand
ACTCACATGCACGAGTCCACATGCACGCATTCACACATGTACATACACAATCACAGACACAAACATGCACACATAACCACACATACATACATGCTCAGGCACAAAAACACACACATACTCACATGTGAGCACACACAAACACATACATGTGTGAGTGCACACACATGTTTACATGTGAATGCACACACGCATGCTCACACGTGAGTGCACACGCAGACACACATGCTCACACGCGAGTGCACACGCAGACACACATGCTCACACGTGAGTGCACATGCAGACACACAATGCTCACATGAGTGCACACACAGAC
>NW_027730155.1:0-313 GCF_054177405.1 Leptonychotes weddellii | reverse complement strand
CCCCCCCCCAGGTCTCCTCACACCCCAGGCTCTGAGGAGGGGATGGGCTGGTCCCCAGGTAGAGCGGCTGGGGCTAGGGGCTAGAGAGGTGGGCGGGGGAGGTAGTGCAGGGCTGAGACAGAAAAGCCCTGGAAAATCCGAAGAGACCCTGGGTACGCCTTGCCGGGGCGGGCAGGATACAGATGCAAGGCGGGGCCGGAAGGTAGAGGTGGGGCTACACCTGCTCCAGGGGTGGGGCCTCACAAGGACCAGGCTCCCTGACGCCAAAGGGGGCAAGGGGCGGGGCCTTCCCCCCCCCCCCCCCCCCTATTGG
>NW_027730154.1:0-313 GCF_054177405.1 Leptonychotes weddellii | reverse complement strand
AAAAAATCAGTTATGATTCCAGGGTACTGTGGCCCAAGACTTTAAAGGGTGACACAACTCAAGAAGGATAGAGGAGATCTCAAAAATACACAACACAAAATCAGATGTCTTTGCATCCGTGATGAATGAATGGCTTTCAAAATGGGAGAAAGTTGGGATGTCTGGGTGGCTCAGTCGGCTGGGCATCTGCCTTCCGCTCAGGTCATGATCCCGGGTCCTGGGATCAAGTTCCATTATCGGGCTCCTTGTTCAGCTGGGAGTCTGTTTCTCCCTCTGCCTGCCCCACCCCCTACTTGTGTTCTCTCTCTCTCTC
>NW_027730153.1:0-313 GCF_054177405.1 Leptonychotes weddellii | reverse complement strand
GGTTCGGGATAGCAGGACCAATGGAAGTGCGAGGCAGCAGGAAGCAGAGAATAGGCAGAAAGCAAAATGCGAACTTCACATACCTAAACTCCCACTCTAGGTGTGCCTCATAGGCTGCATGACTCTGACATGTTACTTAACCTCTCAGTTTCACATTTCCTCACCTGTAAAATCAGGATAATACCGCTTTCTTAGGGTAACAGTTAAATGAGACAACGATAAAAAGCACTGAGCTCAGGGCCTGGCACCTGGTAAGTACACAATAAATGTCAGGCATTAATATGGTAATTATTACCCTGTAAGAGATTTCTCT
>NW_027730152.1:0-313 GCF_054177405.1 Leptonychotes weddellii | reverse complement strand
GGCAGACATTATCAAAAGTGTTTTATTAATGTATTTCAGAGATTCAGAGAAAAAGGATCTGATGCTTAAACAGACACCATAAGTAGGATGAGGAATGATAATGTGAGAAGAACGGAACAGTGGAAAAAGTAGAGATCAAGACAAGATTTGTGCATTTACTGGAAACAAATGTAGATAATAGCATCAGTGAGTCTAGCAATAGGCAATAGATAGTGATTCAAAGAGTTGATATTGGGAGGAGGCTGTCTCCATACCTAGTGTGGGATATGGGGCAAAATCCTTGTGGGGAATGGAGTAAGTGAGCAAGAGACCT
>NW_027730151.1:0-313 GCF_054177405.1 Leptonychotes weddellii | reverse complement strand
AGGGCAGCACCTTGTGAGAAATGTTAAATCAAAACCACCCAGCTAAATTGCTCCCAGATTCCTGACACCGGAAAATGTAAACTAACAAATGTTTGTTTTCAGCCACTGCATTAATTACACAACAATAGATAAGGATTATAGTGAGAGAAAATAAGATTTTTCTAAATCTGATTCTGTTTGAATGTGTACTATGTGTACATGAATCCAGCTACACTGACGGCTTTTAAAAGTGTTTGGCCACTCCAGAGGGGGCGGAGCAAGATGGCGGAGGAGTAGGAGACCAGGATTTCGTCTCCTCTCAGGAATTCAGCTG
>NW_027730150.1:0-313 GCF_054177405.1 Leptonychotes weddellii | reverse complement strand
CTCTGTGACCCCTTAGCAAACAGCCTGCAATACATTATCATTCTTACATAAAAACCATAGTGATCCATGCTATATTCAATTTACTTGTCTCACTCTTTTTTATTTTTTAAAGATTTTTTTTTTTTTAATAATCTCTAGATCCAACATGGGGCCCGAGCTCACAACCCCGAGATCAAGAGTTGCATGCTTCACCCACCAAGCCAGCCAGGTGCCCCCGCTTGTCTCATTATTGTTTAAAACAATAATAAGAATTTATGCAAGTCAGAAACACTCTCTAAGAAGATGGGTTTAAATGTAATGTTCCACATAATCC
>NW_027730149.1:0-313 GCF_054177405.1 Leptonychotes weddellii | reverse complement strand
TTTGTTTAACATGAAAAAGATGTTTTACACTCATTTCATGTTTTGGTGAATTTAGTTCTTGAAAGTGAAAACTAATACAGTGTTCATTTATGAATCACTCTGCACTCAGTGACAGGAGGTCTGTATATCACTTTTATCAAGCTTTTCCTAATTTATTCACAACCTATGTAGCCAATAAGTAGCATTTCTTCCTACACTCTGGGGAAGCGTGTTGCACTTAAAGCTCAGCCCTCCTGTTTAATAGCTGTACAATTTCTGATAGTTGTGGTCTGTTCTTTGGTTCAGAAATTGCCTTGAAATAGTTAAAACTAGA
>NW_027730148.1:0-5010 GCF_054177405.1 Leptonychotes weddellii | reverse complement strand
TTTGGGTGTTGAGTTTGAGAAGTTCTTTATAGATTTTGGATACCAGCCCTTTATCTGTAGTGTCATTTGCAAATATCTTCTCCCATTCTGTGGGTTACCTCTTTGTTTTGTTGACTGTTTCCTTTGCTGTGCAGAAGCTAAAAATAGTTGAGATTTTAATTAAAATTGAATTAAATTTATAACTTACTTGAGGGATTAACTAATATCTTTACAATATTAATTATTCTTATTGAAGAATATGGGTTGCCTTCTTTTATAAGAGGACAAAGGAAAGAAAAACACAGATTTCACATGATTATAGTTATTCTTTTAAGATGGATACTGAAACAAAAGGTAAAATCATAAAGGTAGTATGTATTCTGAAAGGTTTCAAAATAAAATTATTAATCAAATAGCATCTATACATTTGGAAAACAGTAATGAATACAAGTGAAACACATTATTTATTGGACCTAAATATACTTGGGGTATATACAGATTTGAACACCTCTTAAAATAGTTCCAAAGATTTCCAAAGTTATCTGGCCAATGGATAGGAAAGCACCAAGCTAGACTAGCCACCCCTCACGGTGACAATTCTTTGGACAGCATTTCCTGATTAATCACTGTAGAAGCTAAAAACAGTAAGGAGATGTCACTACTTGGTGAGACAGCTGTTTCATTCATAGAAAAATCTAATAGAAAAAAATTATTCTTTGTGTGGAGCCAGATCTACCTATGGTCCTGTCCCCTGGAGCTAAAGTGAACACATTTATTCTCTGGAGCATTTCAGTTCTTCAAATATCTGATAATAATTTTCCTCTCCCCCATGCCCAGCTCAGTTTTCTCTTGCTAGTTACTTTCAATTTCCCAAATCGTTTACCATTCCAGTCACCTTTCAGCAAATATACCTAAAGTTTTTCAGAATCTCACTTAATGAGAAAAACTCAGCAGGTGCCAACCCAGCACTCCAGATGTGTTCTAACGTTGGAATAGGGTATTTTAACTCTTATTGAACTTTTAGCTCATACTGCACATTTTATCACCTAGGTTTTGGTTTTTTCTATCTGAACTCTAAAGCCAGGTAGCTCTAAGTTTGCACATTTAAAAAAAAATTTTTTTTGGAAATAATTTCCAATCTATAAGAATAATAGTACAAAGAACACCCACAATCACTTACCCAGATTCACAATGATTAACATTTTACCCAATTTGCTTTATCATTCGCTCTTGCTCTCAATCTCTCTTTCTAACTCTGTCTCTCATAATTTATTACCATACTTAAACATATTGGTGCTCACAATGTCCCAGATTTGGGCAGTGAGAACACTTCCAGGTGGCTTGTGTGTCCTTTTGCCTTGTGCCCATCACTTTTTTGAGCATTTCCTTACTTGCTGGCAGAGCTGGATGCTCCGGGCTCACCCACACTGTGCCAGTGCTGGAATCAGCCACTTCTCCAGAGTCATAGTTCCTGTTAGTGGGGAATTAAACATGTACTTTCTAATCAGTTGATATTTTAAGAGGCACCTATTTGGAAACAGAGCCAGGACCAAAGTCAGATCTAACTCCACGTATCCATTCTGTTTTGCGATATTCTAGCCTTCATATAGCACTCAACAATAACGTGTGTTAAGTTTCATTCTGCTGATTTTGTGCCATCACTTCAACATCCTGAGACATTTATTTATTAACTGGTCTCTTCATTGGCTACTTACTCCATCCTCAAATTCTTTAAAAAGTTCCTAAACTGAGATTGGATCTATTTCCGACTTCAGGGGCGATTTCTTGGGCTGAGTTATAAATCTTTGAATAATGAGGTTTTTAATGAAACCAGGGCTAACACATCGTTAATTGTGGAGAGAGAATGGGACTCCTATAATCACGATTTTTTTTGGAGCTTAATGGAAAAATGCAGAATATTGAAAATGTTTTCTTGCTATTACTTAATTTGTCAAAACCCCATCATTTATGCCACATTTTAAATGAGGTGGAATAGTTTTTAAAGATGTTACAGAGATCATTACAAAAGCACTGGGAAGCTGAATATAGGGAGAGGGGAGGGGAGGAGGCACGGAAGGAAAGAGAATTACTAAGCTTCATGTGAATCCCCGCGCCGGCAGCTCATCGCCAACCATCCACAGGGGGACATAACGTGAAAGTTAAAATGGGGTCAAGATAGGTGTGTTGACAGTTCTGAATCCATAACATCCATCCATCCCAAGGCACCATCTGTTACATCTTCAGTCTTTTTGTGAGTATCAGCAATAGAGGTAATTAAGCAAATGAGCAGCTAAAATGGAAGTTCCCAGAAAGGAGGAAAGTTAGCAAAACTATGACAATGGGGTGTCATTGTAGGAGCAGAGGCTGAACACCTGGCGCCACTTCTTGGGAAAGGCAGAGTGACTAGATGGGGGAGGGGGCTTGAGGGTGGGAGAGCCCATGGCTTCATGGGGGTTCATAGTTTTAGGAGCTGCAGATGGCAAAGGGAAAATGCCTCTGGTTTCCTTATTAAGGAGGAAGAAGAATGCACAGATAATCTTGGACATACTCGGAAGGGAAAAGAGGCCAATTTGGTCTATCAGTGGCACAAGGACAGGGCTGCCTCTATTTGCAAATCTCTGAAGATCAGTGCTCCTTTGGGCAAAGTTGACTGAGGCACCTGTGGAAACTCCCTTCTGTCTCTTGGCAACTGGGTTGGGCAGCAGGGGGCCTGTCTTGGGCCTGGGACCCAAGTAAGAGAAGGGCCAAATTACCGAGGCTGAGTTAGCTGCAGAGGGTGCTGGCCCTGACATGAAATGAGGCAGCCTCTGTGTCCCTTGTGTGGGGAGCCATGCCTAAATAGACTTAGAGGCCTGGAGAATGGAGAGAAAGGAAGCACAAATCCTCCCTGATGATGGCTTTGACGACAAAGTGTCATAGGGGTTCCTTTATTGCACATCTTGATCTTTTGTGCTTTTTGCCTTACTGTTTTGCTTGCATCTCACTCTCTGGGGCTTTCTTTATTTAACCCTTTCTTCCCTGATCCTTTTCTGTTTTCCCGACAAAGGCCCGTAGGCCTTTCAACTTCGCCCTAGACTCCGCATGAGTTCACACACTAATCCTCTCCCTGGTCTGAGGATCATGAGGAGTGTTTCCTTGGAGCACTGTTTGCCTTGCTACTCCTCCTACTCTGACCTTGGAAACCATTTGCAGAGCCTGGGCTCCTGCTGTATTTTCCCCACCAGTCTCCTGCTAATAACTGGCTTCTTGGCTCTTTTTTTTTTTTTGTCCAAGCCTGTGTCCCTTCTGTGATTCCCTGCCCAGGATCCTTCCTTCTCAGGGAATAGAGCCAGGCCACCTCCTGACTGACTTTCCTGGGTTGACGACCTCTGTGCTGGGATTTCTTGCCCATTTCCAGCTACCAGATGCTATGTCCAAAGGCTCCACCTGTAGGCTGACCTCTCCCTTTGCTGTATACCTGTTGTTGACTGCCTGCCTGTGACTGCCCAGAACACCCATTTCCTCTGTCCCCTCTCCCCTCAGCTGGGTCCCCTGGGCTTCAGGGCTGATGGAAGCTCTTTTTCCATGCTGGAGCCATGGCTGTGATTGGGGCTTGTATCTAGAAACAGGGAAATGGTGCCAGTTGAGTGTAAGTACATTGCAAGTGGATGTTCTAATAATACAGACATATTCAAAAGAACTAGGGTCCTGGCCGAGCCTAGATAGCATCAAAACTGTCCCAAATTCATGGACTCTTAAAATAGTTTCAATTAGTTTCAGTTCCCTAAACAGACTTGGAGGTGTAGTAAGCTCAACAATGTTTTCACACTGATTCACAGATGTCAAGCTATTTGCTCTTGGTGCCTTATTGATTCAGGTGGGCAAGGTAAACAGCTGAGAATCTGCGCTAAAATGTAATTTAGTCAGTCAAGGAAGAATGCTCCTTGGTGGGAGGTGTTTGGTTTAAGGAAAGGAAATACTGCCTATAAACATTCAGATCAAAGCTTTTAAACAGTCCCATCCACCCCTGAGGACTCGGCATCTATATGTGATACTGCTTTTTGTCTGGGACAATCTCATGACCAAGATGGAAGCTGTGGGGACCATCCCATCCTTTCAGAATGCAACTGAGTAACTCAAGAAGAGTGAAAAAAAGTGTCTGCAGTTACTGCCTGTGTAGATTGCTGCAGAGCAGGTACTAAGATCACAGTATAAGGAAGGTACTAGTACCACGTTGGGTCCATGGAGGGTGAAGTCCACTCAGGAGGGAAGAGAAGTTCACTCTGTCAGTCACCACATTTTAGGCCAACAGTCTATGGACAAGTCTGGAGCCTCAGAGAAGCAGATGCCCGAATGAGATTAAATATGCAAGAAACTTGTTATGAAAACATGTGTGAGAGAAAACGAGGTGGGATCCAGGATAGGGTGGGTGAGCCATTGGACCATAGCACAGGTTTGACTTGAGTGAAAGAGAAGGGGTGGAAGAAGAGGGTTCTCATGGAAGCATTTTGGACAGCAATGCAGTTCTAAGGAAAGTTTGGGAAGGCCACTGGGTCAAAGTTGTCTGTCAGAGGGATACTCCATTTCACAGGAATGGTCCTACCTTAGTATTCCTGTGGCACTCAGGAAGGTGGCTTCAGTGCACGACAAGCAAAGCTACTTTTTATTTAGCTATTTTTTTATTTAGCACCTACCAAACACCAGACACTTTCCATCCTTATCACTAATCCTTACAACAACCTTAAAAAATTGTTTTACCAATGAGGGTACATATGTAAAGGGGTTAAGTAATTGTCTAAGGCCACACAGCATGTTGATGGTCAGGATTTGAATCCACATCTTGGGGTTGCAAAGCATACTCTTTCTTTTTCTTTTTTTTTTCCTATTTTTTTAAATCTTATTATGTTAATCACCATACATTACATCATTAGTTTTTGATGGAGTGTTCCATGATTCATTGTTTGCGTATAACACCCAGTGCTCCATTGAGTACGTGCCTTCTTTAATACCCATCACCAGGCTAACCCATCCCCCCGCCCCCTCCCCTCTAGA
>NW_027730147.1:0-14257 GCF_054177405.1 Leptonychotes weddellii | reverse complement strand
TAACTTCCATATTTTTTTCAAGCCCAGCTAGTATCTTTAAAGTGATGATTCTGAACTCTAGATCTGACATCGTACTAATGTCCATATTGAGTAGGTCCCTGGCAGTCGGTACTACCTCTTGTTCTTTTTGTTGAAGTGATTTTTTCTGCCTTGTCATTTTGTGCAGAGGAGAATAGATTAATGAGAGAACAAAATGCTGGCAGAGTAACAACATCCCCAGAAAATATACTCTAAACAAATCAGAAAAAACCTTCCAGAAAGTGGTCACTTTTCTGTTCAGAGAGTTGTTGCTATTCCTTTCTTCAATCTCCTTTTGAGTTTGTAGGTGTTCAGAATGGTTTGATCCCTATCCAGCTGAATTCCTGAGAGGAGACGAAATTCAGATCTCCTACTCCTCCGCCATCTTGCTCCAACAGTCTATTCCCAGTTTTATAAACCATTTGAAACCATTCATTTCCTGTGGGCTATATGTGCTGACCATGTTTTGTTTTCAGCAGTGACTTTCTCTTTTCTTTTTCTTTTGCATTTGTCAGTTTCATTTTCCTTTATAGAATAAGTTAGGTTTCTTTCTTAACCTTCTTTAATGAGCTCTGTCAACTTATATTTCATAACCTCCTAGTTTTTTTTGCCTTTCCCTGAACTTTCTTTTTTAAATCTTTGCTTTGTGCTCTTTAAACCTAGAGGTGATTAATTCAGTCTGATTTAAAAATTTAGATGTGATTTTAAATAACTTTTATTACCTTTCTGGAAACCTTTTTCTAGTGAAGTTTTTCAGCTGCCATTTATGGATCTGGTCTTCTTTTCCTCCTTTTCTTTTTCTTGTAGATTCTCTGTGTAGAAATTATTTTCTGGATCCTCTGTACTTGACTAAATTTGAGGAAGTCCATGTTTCTAGGATATCTCCAGGGTACAGCATGTTGGGGAAGAAACAAGACCATGCTCCAGTCTAGAAAAAATTTTCCTGATAACATAGGAACATCGGGTTTTCTTTCTTTCTTCTTTCTTTCTTTCATTCTTTTTCTTCTTTCTTTCTTTCTTTCTTTCTTTCTTTCTTTCTTTCTTTCTTTCTTTCTTTCTTCTTTCTTTCTTCTTCTTTTTCTTCTTCTTCTTCTTCTTTTTTTGTGTGAGTTTGTATAGTCTTTATTTCCTCCCAGCCAGTAGAATAATACTGATCAGATTAGGGTCTCCTTTCTTCCTTCCTTCTGAAAGGCCATGCTATTGACAAAGAGCTTTCTCTGTGTTTCACCATTTAGCTTCTCTTCTGCTTTCTGGAACCAAACCAGGCCCAGGAGAGGTTTTGCTGGCAGCCTCTGATCCCATTCCAGTGAGCACACCACCTGAACTTAGCTGTTTGCCTCTCATTATTGAGACAAGCACTGAATATACATTCTTCTTACTGCTTCCCTCCACACATACTTATGTCTGACTGCCTTTGCTTCTGGTGGTCCTCTATCACATTTTGTGGCTTGCAGGGTTAGTACCTTCCTTGAAGTTATCATTTGTGATTCTGTTTCTTGTTCTCCTTATTTCTTTTGAGGAATTTCCAGAAAAAAGAAATAAAACTTCTTTATGCTGCCATCTTCAATCTGGAACATGCCTTAACCATTTACTCTAACTCATTTTATTATTTTCTACAGATGGTCCCATCCTTCTATTTCCTGGGAGGGCCACAATCCTTTGAAACATGAACTCAATCACAAGAGGAAATTTGGAAGGAACACAGATACTTAGAGATTAAAGAGCATCCTACTAAAAATGAATAGGTCACCCAGGAAATTAAAGAATTTAAAAAAAATTTTCATGGAAACAAATAAAAACGAAAATACAACTTTTATTTTTTTTTTATTTTTTATTTTTTTTGCTCCGCCCCCCCCGAAAATACAACTTTTAAAAACCTTTTGGATGCAGCAAAGGTGTTCTTAACAGGGAAATACATAGCCATATAAGGCTTTCTCAAGAAACCAGAAAAGTCTAAAACACTAACCTAAACTTACACCTAAAGGAGCTGGAGAAAGAATGCAAATAAAGCCTAAATCCAGCAGAAGAGAATTAATAAAGATGAGAGCAGAAATCAATGATATAGAAATCAAAAGAACAGAAGAACAGATCAACAAAACTAGGAACTGGTTCTTTGAAAGAATTAATAAGATTGATAAACCCCTAGCAGACTTATCAAAAAGAACAGAGAAAGGACCCAAATAAATAAAATGAATGAAAGGGAGAGAGCACAACTAACATTGAAGAAAGGCAAACAATTAAAAACATGTTATGAGCAACTATATGCCAACAAATTAGGCAATCTGGAAGAAATGGATGCATTCCTAGACACATATAAACTACCAAAACTGAACCAGGAAGAAATAGAAAACCTGAACATACCCATAACCAACAAGGAAATTGAAGCAGCAGTCAAATCTCCCCAAAAAACAAGAGTCCAGGATCAGATGGCCTCCTAAGGGAATTCTATGAAACATTTAAAAAAGAACTAATACCTATTCTTCTGAAGCTGTTCCAAAAAACAGAAATGGAAGGAAAGCTTCCAAACTCTTTTTATGAGGCCAGCATTACATTGGTCCCAAAACCAAGCAAAGACTCCACCAAAAAGAAGAATTATAGACCAATATCCCTTATGAACATAGATGCAAAAATTTTCACTGAGATACTAGCCAATAGGACCCAACAGTACATTAAAAGGATTATTCACCACAACCAAGTGGGATTTATTCCTGGACTGCAAGGGTGGTTCAATATCTACAAATCAGTCAATGTGATACACTACATTAATAAAAGAAAGGACAAGAACCATATCATTCCCTCAACAGATGCATTAAAAACATTTGACAAAATATAGCATTCTTTCTTGATTAAAACTCTTCACAGTGTGCAGATAGAGGGAACATACCTCAATATCATAAAAGCTATGTACAAAAAGCCCACAGTGAATATCATTCTCAATAGGGAAAACCTGAGAGCTTTCCCCCAAAGTCAGGAACACAACAGGGGTGTCCACTATCACCACTGTTGTTTAACATAGTACTAGAAGTCCTAGCCTCAACAGTCAGACCACAAAAAGAAATACAATGCATTCAATTTGGCAAAGAATAAGCCAAACTCTCACTCTCAGATGTCATGATACTTTTTGTGGAAAACCCAAAAGACTCCAACCCAAAATTGCTAGAACTCATAAAGGAATTCAGCAAAGTGGGAGGATATAAAATCAATGCACAGAAAACAGTTGCATTTCTATACACTAACAGTGAGACAGAAAAAAAATGCAATTAAGAAATTGATCTCATTTACAATTGCACCCAAAGCCATAAGATACTTAGGAATAAATCTAACCAAAGAGGCAAAGGATCTGTACTCAGAAAACTATAAAATACTCATGAAAGAAATTGAGGAAGACAAAGAAATGGAAAAACGTTCCATGCTCATGGATTGGAACAACAAATATTGTGAAGATGTCAATGCTACCTAGAGCCATCTACACATTCAATGCCATCCCCATCAAAATACCATCCACTTTTTTCAAAGAAAAGGAACAAATAATCCTAAAATTTTTATGGAATCAGAAAAGACCCCAAATAGCCTGAGGAATGTTGAAAAAGAAAAGCAAAGCTGGCGGCATCACAATTCTGGACTTCCAGCTCTATTACAAAGCTGTCATCATCAAGACAGTATGGTACTGACACAAAAACAGACACATAGATCAATGGAACAGAATAGAGAGCCCAGAAATGGACCCTCAACTCTATGGTCAACTAATGTTAGACAAAGCATGAAGGAATATCAGGTGGAAAAAAGACAGTCTCTTCAACAAATGGTGTTGAGAAAATTGGACAGCCACATGCAGAAGAATGAAATGATCATTTTCTTACACCACACACAAAGATAAATTCAAAATGGTTGGAAAACCTAAATGTGAGACAGGAGAACACAAGCAGCAACGTCTTTGGCCTCAGCCACAGCAAGTTCTTGCTAGACACGTCTCCAAAGGTAAGGGAAAGAAAAGCAAAAATGAACTTGGGACTTTATCAAGATAAAAAGATTTTGCACAGCAAAGGAAACAGTTGACAAAAGTAAAAGACAACCAATGGAATGGGAGAAGATATCCAAGATCTGTAAAGGACTTATCAAACTCAACACCCATGATGTTCCAAATAAGAAATTCAAATGGCCAACAGACACATGAAAAACTGCTCAACATCACTGAGCATCAGGGAAATACAAATCAAAACCACTATGAGATACCACCTCACACTGGTCAAAATGGCTAATATTAACAAGTCAGGAAATGACAGATGTTGGTGTGGATGTGGAGGAACCCTCTTACACTATTGGTGGGAATACAAGCCACTCTGGAAAACAGTTTGGGGTTCCTCAAAAAGTTAAAAATAGAGCCGCCCTAGGACCCAGCAATTGTGCTGCTATGTATTTTTCTAAAGGATACAAATGTAATGATATGAAGGGGCATCCGACCCCAATGTTTATAGCACCAATATCCACAATAGCCAAAATATGGAAAGAGCCTAGATGTCCATCCATAGATGAATGGATAATGACATGATATATACAATGGAATATTAGCCATCAAAAAGATGAAATCTTACCATTTGCAATGACATGGATGGAACTAGAGGGTATTAAGCTAAGTAAATAAGTCAGTCTTATTTACTTAGCATAGAGAAAGCTAACTTAGCATGAGAAAGACAATAATCATATAATTTCACTCAAATGTGGAATTTAAGAAACAAAACAGAAGAACGTAGGGCAAGGGAGGGAAAATAAAATAAGATGAAACCAGAGAGGAAGACAAACCATAAGAGACTCTTAACTATAGGGAACAAACTGAGGGATGCTGGAGAGTCTTGGGTGAGGGGATGGGGTAACTGGGTGATGGGAATTAAGGAGGGCACTTGATGTAATGAGCAGTGGTTGTTAAATGCAACTGATGAATCACTAAACTCTACCTCTGATACTAGTAATATGTTATATGTCAATTGAATTTAAATAAAACAAAATTTTTAAAAAAGATGTAAAAAGTAAAAATTACAGTAAAATCCTTAGAATATGGTTCCCAGAACACAGATGGCCACCTTCTCTCCCTGCTCCTCCCTGCTGGGGGACTCAACAAATCACCAATGCAATGGGTTTTGGGGGTTGGAATTGGGGGTGGATATCAAAATTTTGGCTCAAATTCACCTAAGGGGAGATCAGATGTAGGGACAGAATTTGAAACACTGGTGGGGACAGGGAAACATGAAACACAAAACAAGGAGCAGAGGGGTGCTTTGTCTTGAAGGCTGGGTGGGGCAGGCCCTGGGAAACTCCGGAGATGGCTCAGTTCCCAGTGTCACATCTGTGCGTATGTGGTTTGTGCATTCATAGCTGTTTTGGAGGGGCATTTCAGAGTGGGACTAGAGATGTCATGAGGAGGCAGGGAGGAGGGAGGCTTATTTTGAAATAAAATTGTTAAACTGTACATCCTGTTATGTTATTTTTCCATGTATATATTATATTTCACAATGAAAATACTTATAAAAGAAAATGAAGAATTATGTCACTTGAGGCTCCTTTTATGACATGGAGGAATCTGTGATGTTACAAAGAATTGTCTTATAGATGCCCTTAATATCTTTTAAAAAAAGATTAAAAATTCTTTTTCAAATTTATTTATTTATTTATTTATTTGACACAGAGAGAGATAGCGAGAGAGAGAGCACAAGCTGGGGGAGTGGCAGGCAGAGGCAGAGGAAGAAGCAGGCTCCCTGCTGAGCAAGGAGCATGATGTGGGACTCAGTCCCAGGACCCTGGGATCATGACCTGAGCCAAAGGCAGATGCTTAACTGCCTGAGCCACCCAAGCACCCAAGATTAAAAATGCTTAATTAACAATTTAATTTAATTAATAATTAACAATTTAATAAATTATTATGGAAATGTATGTTTTAAAATTGGAAATAAATGTTTGAAATTTTTTTTTTAAAGATTTTATTTATTCATTTGAGAGACAATGAGATAGAGAGAGAGCATGAGAGGGGGGAAGGTCAGAGGGAGAAGCAGACTCCCTGCCGAGCAGGGAGCCCGATGCGGGACTCGATCCCGGGACTCCAGGATCATGACCTGAGCCGAAGGCAGTCGCTTAACCAACTGAGCCACCCAGGCGCCCTAAATGTTTGAAATTTTATTTCCAAAATTATTTGAGATGTAAAAACAGCCTGGGATAAATGCCCCTCCTCTGTACTTCCCTAATACCGTACATGTCTATTATTGTGTTTACTACATTGTCTAATAATTATTTTTTAAATAAACTTTTTTTTTTCAGAAAAGTTTTATAGAAAAATTGCAATGTTAATGCAGATAGTTCTTTTATACCCTATACCTAGTTACTCTTATTGCAGGTTACATTAGTTTAATACATTTATCACAACTAATGAACCAATATTGATATTTTATTATTAACTGGAGTCCATACTTTATATGGATCCCCTTAGTTTTTACCTAATGTTCTTTTCCTTTCCTAAGATCCCATCCAGGATAACACTTTGTGTTTAGCCACCATGTCTTTTTGGGCTCTGCTAGAGTGAAACTTTCTTAGGTCTTCCTTGTTTTGAAGACTCTGACAGTTTTGAGGAGTGTTTGACAAGTAATTTATATAATACTTCTTAATTTGGTTTTGTCTGATTTCTTTTTCAGGATTACAATGGGGATATGGGTTTCAGGTAGGAAGACCCACAAAGGTAAACTGCCATTCTTATAACCTCATATCAAGGGTACATACTATCAACATGACTTATCATTGATGATGTTGACCTTGATCACCTGGTGAGATTTTTTTAAAAAACGATTTTATTTATTTATTTGTTAGAGAAGGAGAGAGAGAGAGAGAGCACAGCAGGGGGAGCAGCAGGCAGAGCAAGCAGAGGGAGAAGCAGGCTCCCTGCCCAACAAGGAGCCCCATGCGGGACTTGATCCCTGGACCCTGGGATCGTGACCTGAGCCGAAGGCAGATGCTTAACCAACTGAGCCACCCAGACATCCCTGGCTGAGATATTTTTTTTTTAAAGATTTTATTTATTTATTTGACAGAGAGAGACACAGTGAGAAAGGGAACACATTTGGGGGGGAGGGAGAAGCAGACTCCCCACTGAGCAAGGAGCCTGATGTGGGGCTCGATCCCAGGACCCTGGGATTATGACCTGAGCTGAAGGCAGACGCTTAATGACTGAGCCACCTAGGTGCCCCCCTGGCTGAGATATTTTTGATCAAGTTTCTCCATTGTGAAGTTATTCCCTCCCACCCCATGCTCCACCTCCTACAAGAGGTTTGTCTGTTCTCCCTCATTAACTTATTTATTTAATAATTAATTTATATCAGCACTCATGAATATTTATTTTACTATACTTTAGGTTGTGATCTAACACCACATTATTATTATTAATTATTATTTTGGTTGCTCAAATTGTTCTAGGTTTTGTCTCCATTGGGAGGTCATGCAGGTTGGCTCTAGTACCCTTCTAATAAAACACATCATTTTGTTTTTCAGCATATCCTTATTTTCTGGAACTACAGGATGCTCTAGGGTTGTCTGGAATATTTCCTGCCCCAGCTCTAGATTGAACCACTTTCTCAAGGGGTCCTGATTCCTTTCATTGCAAACGGTATCAGAAACTAAGCCCTAGGTGCTATGTGAGCTTGTTGTGGCTGGAGCATGGTTGTTTCTGAGCTTGCTCAGCAGACAGAGCTTGAAAGAATATGTGGGCATGTTAATCTATCTATACGCACATCTATTAGTATTTCTATATATACCCATTTATATCTACATTAAACAACATGCAAATTCATAATGCTGTCACCAGCTCTAATCCCAAACATGTGGCCCATTCTGGGCACTCTTTTTGCTTTTCTGTAACCTCCCACAACACCAGTGAGAAACTTGGCTCCAAGCATCCACCATCCATTTACTTATTCACTTTCAGTATATACATTCAACAGTTTTAGGATTATTAACTCATGCATCTTGGGGAAACAACTTTACCTACTAGTGTATAGTGCTTGTGGTAGTTTATTTTGTCTTTAGTCTTACAATCTCTACTTATTTCCCAAGTTACTTAGCTCAGCAGCTCTTCTCCTCAGCTCTCTGTCCTTGGTGAGATTATGTCATATGTTTTAAATAGATTTAAATTCTTTTATTACAGTCTGCATTTCTGTCTGGTATCCTCTGCCAATCTAGTTGGGTTTGCTTTAATTTACATGCATAAAAGTTTACTCTTTATGCCAAAAAGTTCTATGGGCTTTGGCAAATGGATAGTGTCACCTATGCAACAACACCATACAAGAATTTCACAATCCTAAAAATCTTTTGTGCATTACATATTCAGTCTTCTCCCTTTCACAAAGCTCTAGCAACCACTGATCTATTTTCTGCTCTAAAGGTTTGCTTTTTCCAAAATGTCATATAAATGTAATCATATAGTATGGAGCATTTTCAGACTGGCTCTTTTTACTTAGTAATATTTAAAATTCATGTACTTTTTATTGCAAAGATTGCTAGCTCTTTTTAAAATAATTGAATAGTATTTTTCCATTGTATGTATCTACCACAGTTTATCTGTTCACCTATTGAAGGTTATTTTGGGAGTTTTCAGTTTTGACAATTGCAAATAAAGCTGCTATATACATTAGTGTGCAGATTTTGTGTGGCATAACTTTTTAAAATGATTGGGTAAATACATAGTGGTACAGCTGCCAGATTATATGTAAAACCATTGTTTATCAGAAACTGTTAAAGTACTTCAAAAGCAGCTGTAACATTTGGTATTCGCATGAGCAGTGTATAAGGGTGCCTCTTGCTCTACATCCTCACCAGCAATTGGTATTGTCAGCTTTTTAAATAATTTTCTTAGTTATTTAAAAAAAATTTTTTAGTTTTTATTTAAATTCCAGTTAGTTAACATAGAATGTAATATTATAGTTTTAGGTGTGCAATTTAGTGATTCAACACTTCCATACAACACCTGGTGCTCATCACAGCAAGTGCACTCCTTAATCTCCATCACCTATTTAACCCACCTACCCACTGACCTCCTCTCTGGTAACCATCAGTTTGTTCTCTATAGTTAAGAGTCTGTTTCTTGGTTTTCCTCTCTCTTCCCCCTGCCATGATCATTTGTTTTGTCTCTTAAATTCCACATATACACAAAATAAATTGAAAATGGATTAAAGATCTAAATGTGAGACAGAAAACCATCAAAATCCTAGAGGAGAAAATAGGCAGTAACTTCTTTGACATCAGCCATAGTAACTTCTTACTAGATATGTCTCCTGAGGAAAGGGAAACAAAGCAAAAATGAACTACTGAGAATTAATAAGTTCTGCACAGTGAAGGAAACAATCAACAAAACTCAAAGGCATTTAAATGACATATCTGATAAAGGGTTAGTATCCCAAACATATAAAGATCTTATCAAACTCAACACCCCCAAAAAACCCAAATAATCCAGTTAAAAAATGGGAAGAAGACAGGAATAGACATTTTTCCAAAGAAGACATACAGATAGCCAACAGACAGATTAAAAGATACTCAACATCACTCCTCATCAGGGAAATACAAATCAAAACTACAATGAAACATCTCACACCTGTTAGAATGGCTAAAATTAACAACACAGGAAACAACAGAGAGATTGGCAAGGATGTGGAGAAAGGGGAACCCTCTTACAACACTTGGTGGGAATGCAAACTGGTGCAGCCATTCTGGAAAATAGTATGGAAGTTCCTTAAATTTAAATAGAACTACCCAATGATTAGCAGTTGCACTACTAGGTATTTACCCAAAAGATACAAAATACTGCTTTGAAGGGGCACATGCACTCCAATGTTTATAGCTGCACTATCAACAGTAGCCAAATTATGGAAAGAGCCCAAATGTCCATTGATTGATGAATGGATAAAAAAGATAATAATCGAATATTATTCAGTCATAAAAATGATATCTTGCCATTTGCAATGATGTGGATGGATCTAGAGAGTCTTATGCTAAGTGAAATAAGTCAATCAGAGAAAGACAAATACCCTATGAGTTTTTTTTTTTTTTTAACTATTATAATGGATGTGTATGGGTAATCCACTGCTGTTTTAATTTGCAGTTGAGAAATGATGTTGAGTTTCTTTTCATCTTTTTTTTCCATCTGTACACCTTGGATAAGATGTTTTAGTTCTTTTGCCCAGATTTTAATAAGGTTGAGTATTAAAGATTAGTTGAGTTTTCAGAGGAGGAGCAAGATGGCAGAGGAGTAGGGACCTAAATTTCATCTGGTCCCAGGAATTCAGCTAGATAGTTATCAAAGCATTCTGAACACCTACAAACTCAGCAGGAGATCCAATAAAAGAATAGCAGCAATTCTATGACCAGAAAAGCGACCACTTTCTGGAAGGTAGGACATGTGGAAAAGTGAATCCAAGGAGATATTTAGAAGATAAACCATGGGGGGAGGGAGCCTCTGCCAGCTGGCTACTGGCAAGTTATAATAGCAGAGCACAAAGTCAGAACTTTAGTGGCTAAGTGGGGGATGGAACCCTCACTGGGACAGTGTGGTCCCAGGACCCTCAGGGTCACAGAAAGACTGGGAGTGCCTGAGTGTGGTAGAGCTCCCAGGTATCAGAGCAGGGAAGCCAGCTGCAAAGACAGAGCCAAGGAGTGGGCTCTCACCTCGGGGTTGCCATAATGTGATCCACGGCACAGTCGGGCCACTACTCTTTGAGCAGGGACCCAAAAAGAAGCAGATCCGGGGAGACCTCCTTCCTCCCCCAGGAGGAGTGGTGCAGGAGCCTGCCCCAGGAATTTGTTGGGTTTGGAGACTCCAAACGGGGTCGTGTGCCAGAGATAGAAATGCTGTCACAGGCTGGGTGAGCACAGAATGCGGCCGGAGACCAAGGAGACAGGAGTAATTGACTGCTTTTCTATGAGGGCTCACTGAGGAGTGGGTCCCCGAGCTCTTGGCTCCCTCAGGACCAGAGATTAGGAGGCCATTTTTTACTCTCATCCTCCAAAGCTGTACGGAAAGCTTGCAGGGAGCAAAAGCTACTGAGAGGAAATCTGAGCAGATTATTTAGCATGGCCCCTGGCAAGGGTGGTGCAATTCCCCCTGGGGCAAAGACATTTGAGAATCACTGCAACAGTCGCCTCCCCCAGAAGATCAGAAAGAACAGTCAGCCAAGACCAAGTTTACTGATCAATGAGGATGGCAAAACCCCAGTGCTAGGGGAACATAGCACATAGAATTCATGGCTTTTTTCCCAGGATTCTTTAGTCTTTCAAAGTTAATTTTTTAAAAATTTTCTTTATTTTCTTCTTTTTCTATTTTTTTGTTGAGGTTTTCTTCTTTCCTTCTTCAACCAACATCTTATCAATTCCTTTTTTAAAATCTTTTTTAATTCTCATTTTTACAGTCATATTCTATCCCTTCATTGTAGTTAACGTTTTTGTTTTGTTTTGTATATATAAAGTATTTCTTTCTTTAAAATTTTGGGATACAGTTTCTTCTAACAGACCAAAATGTACCCTAAATCTAGTGTATGGTTTGTTCTAGTCTCCCACCAGATCACATTCTCTCCTTTTTTTTTTATTTTTCTTTTTTCTTTTTTCAAGCAACTTCGTATCAATTGCCTTTTTAAAAATCTTTTTTTTTAAAGATTTATTTATTCACTTGAGAGAGCGAGAATGAGAGAGAGAGAGTACATGAGAGGGGGGAGGGTTAGAGGGAGAAGCCTGATGCGGGACTCGATCCAGGGACTCCAGGATCATGACCTGAGCCGAAGGCAGTTGCTTAACCAACTGAGCCACCCAGGCACCCTTAAAAATCTTTTTTAATTTTCATCCTTACAGTCATATTCCATCCCTTTATCATATTTACCTTATTTTGGTATATATATATTTTTTTCTGTCTTTAAAATTTTGGGAGGCAGTTTCTTCCAACAGACGAAAATACATCCAAAATCTAGTGTGTGGCTCTGTTCTATTCACCAACCTGATCATATTCTTTTTTTTTTCTTTCTTTTCCCCTCAGTTTTAAGTCTCTTCTGATTTATTTAGTGTATATTTTTCTGGGGTCATTGTTACACTTTTAGCATTTTGTTCTCTCATTCATCTATTCTCCTCTGGACAAAATGACAAGATAGAAAAACTCACCTCAAAAAAAGAACAAGAGGCAGTACCGACTGCCAGGGACTAATCAATACAGACATTAGCAAGATGTTGGAACTAGAGTTCAGAGATGATTATAAAGGTACTAGCTGGGCTTGAAAAAGCATGGAAGATACTAGAGAATCCCTTTCTGGAGAAATAAGAAAACTAAAATCTGACAAAGTCAAAATCAAAAAGGCTATTAATGAGGTGCAATAAAAAATGGAGGCCTAACTGCTAGGATATATGAGGCAGAAGAGAGAATCAGTGATATAGAAGACCAAATGATGGAGAATAAAGAAGCTGAGAAAAGAGAGATAAGCAACTACTGAATCATGAGGGCAGAATTTGAGAGATAAGTGATACCATAAGACAAAACAATATTAGAATAATTGGGATCCCAGAAGAAGAAAGAGAGAGAGGGGCAGAGGTATATTGGAGCAAATTATAACAGAGAACTTCCCTAATTTGGGGAAGGAAACAGGCATCAAAATCGAGGAGGCACAGAGAACACCCCTCAAAATCAACAAAAATAGGTCAACACCCCGACATCTAATAGTAAAACTTACAAGTCTCAGAGACAAAAAGGGAATCCTGAAAGCAGTTCAGGAGAAGAGATATGTAACCTACAATGGTAGAAACATTCGATTGGCAACAGACCTATCCACAGAGACCTGGCAGGCCAGAAAGGACTGGCAGGATATATTCAGAGCACTAAATGAGAAAAAATATGCAGCCAAGAATACTATATCCAGCTAGGCTGTCACTGAAAGTAGAAGGAGAGATAAAAAGCTACCAGGACAAACAAAAACTAAAGGAATTTGGAAACATGAAACCAGCCCTACAAGAAATATTGAAAGGGGACCTCTAAGCAAAGGGAGAGCCAAAAAGCAACATAGACCAGAAAGGAACACAGACAATATAAAGTAACAGTCACCTTACAGGCAATACAAAGGCACTAAATTCAAATCTTTCAATAGTTACCCTGACTGTAAATGGGCTAAATGCCCCAATCAAAAGACACAGGCTATCAGAATGTATATAAAAAAAAAAAGACCCATCGATATGCTGTCTGCAAGAGACTCATTTTAGAACCAAAGACACCCCCAGATTGAAAGTGAGGGGGTGGAAAACCACTTACCATGTTAATGGACAACAAAAGAAAGCTGGGTTGGCAATCCTTATATCAGACAAATTAGATTTTAAACCAAAGACTATAATAAGAGATGAGGAAGGACACTATATCCTACTTAAAGAGTCTATCTAACAAGAAGATCTAACAAATGTAAATATCTATGCCCCTAACATAGGAGCAGCCAATTATATGAGCCAATTAATAACAAAATCAAAGAAACATATTGACAACAATACAATAATAGTAGGGGACTTTAACTTCCTTCTCATGGAAATGGACAGATCATCTAAGCAAAAGATCAACAAGGAAATAAAGACTTTAAATGACACACTGGACCAAATGGACTTCACAGACGTATTCAGAACATTCCATCCCAAAGCAACAAAATACACATTCTTCTCTAGTGCCCATGGAACATTCTCCTTAACAGATCACATCCTAGGTCATAAATCAGGTCTCAACTGGTACCAAAGGATTGGGATCATTCCCTGCATATTTTCAGACCACAATGCTTTGAAACTAGAACTCAATCACAAGAGGAAAGTCGGAAAGAATGCCAATACATGGAAGCTAAAGAACATCCTACTGAAGAATGAATGGGTCAACCAGGAAATTAAAGAAGAATTTAAAAAATTCATGGAAACAAATGAAAATGAAAACACAACTGTTCAAAATCTCTGGGATGCAGCAAAGGCAGTCCTAAGAGGAAAAGATATAGCAATACAAGCCTTTCTCAAGAAACAAGAAAGGTCTCAAGTACACAGCCTAACCCTACACCTAAAGGAGCTGGAGAAAGAACAGCAAATAAAGCCTAAACCATGCAGGAGAAGAGAAATAATAAAGATCAGGGCAGAAATCAATGAAATATAAACCAAAATATCAGTAGAACAGATTAACGAAACTAGGAGCTGGTTCTTTGAAAGAATTAACAAGATCGAT
>NW_027730146.1:0-1302 GCF_054177405.1 Leptonychotes weddellii | reverse complement strand
CCTGGGAAATAAACAGGATCCAGACATTCACCGCCTCCCTCCCGGCCGCGAGTTGCACACTCACGCCCGAAAGAACGGAGAACTCAACTTCTCAACTTCCGCAGCATTGAATCTATCATAGGTAGGTCTTTGTACTTTGCTTACCTTCTTTCTGGAAAGAGCAGACTACTTATAGGGCAAGGAAATGAAGTTTGGTGTACGTTAAGGACTCTTGGCTCCTTTCGGCCGATCTGTATCAATGGATATATTTGTAAGCAGTGAGCTAAGCCCCTGCTTTGTGAAAGTTAAGTAGAAATTTATGAGAGCTAAAGGAACATTATCGCAAAATAGGTGGCACAAATTATCCTCTCCATGAGGAGTGTAGAAAGTCTAAGGAGTCCAAGGGGAATTTAATCTCTGAATATGCTAAATGTACCTTGCTGTACCACTCGCTACATGATAGATTCTCTCTCTCCCCACCCCCCTCCCCAAGTAGGGAATGGTATTTTTCTTTTTCTAGGTATATAGCAAACACATTTCTGGTAAATTTATCGTTCTTTGTAGCTGCTGATTATTATTATTTTTTAAAGATTTTATTTGTTTGTGAGAGAGAACGTGCGCAGAGGGCGAAGCAGAGAGCAGGGAGCCTGATGCGGGTCTCATCCCAGGACCCTGGGATCATGACCTGAGCTGAAGGCAGATGCTTAACGGACTGAGCCACCCAGGCGCCCTGTAGCTGCTGATTATTATGCACAGTTTATTAAAAAATAATACTTGACTGGAGAAGATTTGAAAAATACAGAAAAGTAGAAATGAAGAGTGAGGGGAAAATACAGTTCATAGTCCCTCTGCTAAACACAGCTCCTGCTACTGGGCTATTACTCAGTACACATCTACCTTGAGCACAGACTCTGGAGCTAGGTTTGCCTTGCTTTAAATCTCATCTGGGCCATGTAGTAACGGTGAATTGGAAGAGTTACTTCATCTTCTCAGTGCCCCAGTTCCTCATCGCTGGGATGGGGATAATTAATAGCTTTGTTGCATGGGGTTGTTGTGAATAATAAATGAATTAATATATGCAAAGTTTTCAGAACAGTGCTTGTGTATCATGAACACTGTATTTGTTAGCTATTTTTTTACCCACTCCTTCATTTCCTCCAGCTCCTTACGGCTATCAGAGATTAGGCACGAGGCATCCTGCTAGAAACAAGTATTTTTGTTTCTTTCCAGTTTTTTTTCTCCTGCGGTTTCTTTTTTTTTTTTTTAAAGATTTTATTTATTTATTTGAGACAGAGAGAATGAGAGAGACAGAGAGCACATGAG
>NW_027730145.1:0-313 GCF_054177405.1 Leptonychotes weddellii | reverse complement strand
CCATGGTGTGTCTATCTGACCAGCGATGTCTGGGTTCCTCTGATGGAGGATGTCCGCCTGCTGCCCTTGGTGGGTCCGCCGAGGCCGGAGGAGCCTCCCTGCTTCCTCCAGTGCGTCCGCCCTGACCTGGGAGGCTCCTGGTTTCCGGGGGGTGTTGTTACTGCATGGGATGTCTACACAGGACTTGGAGATCACACTACTCTCCGTGCTGTGTCTACACAGGCTTCCTGGGTCTCACTCCTTCTCAACTGTGTCCACAGTGACGGTGCAGGTTCCCAGTTTTAGGTGTTTCTGAACCAAGCAGGGATGTCTC
>NW_027730144.1:0-313 GCF_054177405.1 Leptonychotes weddellii | reverse complement strand
TGGCAAAGACATTTGGGAACCACGGCAACAGGCCCCTCCCCCAGAAGATCAGCAAGAACAGCCAGCCAAGACCAAGTTTACCGATCAATGAGAACAGAACTCTAGCGCTAGGGGAATAATGCACATAAAATTCATGGCTTTTTTACCATGATTCTTTAGTCTTTCAAAGTTAATTTTTTTTTAACTGTCTTTTTTTTTTGGATTTTACTTTTTCCCTTTTTCAACCAACATCTTATCAATCCTTTTATTAAAAAACTTTTATTTTTCATTTTTAGAGTCATATTCTATCCCTTCATAGTAGTTACACTTATTT
>NW_027730143.1:0-313 GCF_054177405.1 Leptonychotes weddellii | reverse complement strand
ACAGCCCGCCATTACGCTGAATCCAATTAAGAACGATAGGCATTAAAGCTGCAATAAGTAAGGCTTTACCACCACCGCCGCTTCTTCGTGCACCAGCACCGCCACCTAATACGCTACCCAAGATACTGCCTAAACCGCCAGCTCCACCGCCCATACGACTTCCCATCTGACCACCTAATGCGCCTCCGATTAGGTCATCTAGACCAAAACCATTATCTTGACGGTTTTGAGTTTGTTGATTGCCACCACCTAGCACACTGCCTAGGATATCACCCAATCCACCTGTTTTACGCGGTTGAATACGTTGATTAAT
>NW_027730142.1:0-313 GCF_054177405.1 Leptonychotes weddellii | reverse complement strand
TTTTCAGTGTAAAGGGACTTTGCCAGATAATATCTTAAAATGCCCAAAGTCGATTAGTGTTTTTAGATCACAGGATATTCCCAGCCTTTCTCTTTGGTTCCTATGTTGCCTCCATCCCTCTCTGATACTTTTGTCCTGAATGCTGATTGCTAGATCTCTCATTCTGATGTCTTACTCAGGGACAGCTTCATGCTCAGGATGATTTCCAGCCTTTTTCCTCAATCAGACTTTTACATTCCACTATTCACTTCCCCAGACACCTGTTCTCTTCTAGGTGAATCTACATGTTAATGACTAATAAACACTAATCCCT
>NW_027730141.1:0-313 GCF_054177405.1 Leptonychotes weddellii | reverse complement strand
GGGCTGTGCGCAGGCGGTCTGGGAAAGGTGTGCGCCGAGCCCCGCCCTCCACAAAGCTGGCTGCCCGCTGGTCCTCAGGCCTGTCTTCTCGGCCGTTTATCCTCGTGTCCCTCTGGAGCATAACTGTCAAAGCCACGCCTTTGCACAAGGGCGTCGTCATCGGCCGTGCGCCTGTGTCTCTTCAGTGGGAGCTCCAGACGCCGGACCCCTGGCCCCCACCACCCCACCCGAAGTCATCAGCAAGGAGACCTTACAGGCTTGATTTGTCCCAGGTAAGTAAAACGGGGTGTTTCCCTGGAGCCCCATCCTGGAA
>NW_027730140.1:0-313 GCF_054177405.1 Leptonychotes weddellii | reverse complement strand
CAAAAAAACCTTTTTTTTGTTTAAAAACATGCTTTTGGATAAATTTAATTCTTTGCTTCATACTGCCATTCATTCGGTACTTAAAATGGAAATGTTTTTATTTGTTACATATTTTCATACTAAATGGAAACTGAATGCAAATATCCAGTTCCTATTTCCCTTGTTCATTTCAGTTTTTTTTTTTAAGTCAAAAACCACCTCCAGTTTGCTTTCGAGGATAATATAGCCATGCCAAACAATCTTAAATGGAGCAACCAAATGAATATCACAAATGAAGCTTTTTTTGTTTTGTTTTGTTACATTTTGGTTTCAC
>NW_027730139.1:0-313 GCF_054177405.1 Leptonychotes weddellii | reverse complement strand
GTTCTCTGTCTTTGATTTGTCTTTCATCGCCTGCTCCATAGCTAACCTTTCTTTCTAACCTTTGCTGTTCTCATTTTGGGAGTGTTTGGGGTGAGCTAGCGAATCCCAGCCACATAACTTCATCCACAGGGACGTCCTTCACCTATGTTGAATCGGGTGGTCAGTAATTTGCTTTAATTGGATTCCAATCTGCATCCATATTCTTTGAGATGTCTCAAAAGTTTCAGGCTTCTCTCTCCCTCTCTTCTAATTATAAAAATTGCATTTTATGGGTGGTTTCCCCACCACCAAGAAATTCTCCAAGACCAGCTTG
>NW_027730138.1:0-313 GCF_054177405.1 Leptonychotes weddellii | reverse complement strand
AATCTACAACTTTCTAAACCAGCCAACTGACCAACAAGTGTAAACTTTTGCGGCCCCTGGGTGGCTCAGTCAGTTAAGCGTCTGCCTTCAGCTCAGGTCATGATCCCAGGGACTTGGGATTGAGCCCCACATCGGGCTCCTTGCTTAGCAGGGAGTGGGCTTCTCCCTCTCCCTCTGCCCCTCCCCCCACTCATGCTTTCTCTCTCTCTCTGCTCTCTCTTTCAAGTAAATAAATGAAATCTTCAAAAAAAACCTGCAAGAAAAATAAAATCCTTGAGTGGCAAATTTTCACATCCCTCTCTCAGCAGCTGAT
>NW_027730137.1:0-313 GCF_054177405.1 Leptonychotes weddellii | reverse complement strand
GAAAATTAAAATATTCTGTTAAAATTTTTCTAGTTTAATCTGTTTGCAAACTAAATACATTTTGCAGAGCTAGTTATCTTTTAAGGCGATATAAATTAAAATGTTTGTCATGTAAAAAAAAAATAAAAAAATAAAATGTTTGTCATGTTACCCACATTTTTACCATTTCTGAAGCACTTTATTTCTTTATGTAGATCCATATTTCTTCTGGTATTTGACTCTTGCCTGAAGAACTTTAACATCTTTTTAGTATGGGTAATGGATATTGGCAATGAATTCTCTGTTTTTCTTTGTCTGAAACATTCTTATCTTA
>NW_027730136.1:0-313 GCF_054177405.1 Leptonychotes weddellii | reverse complement strand
ACAAAGAGCGAACTCTGATATAAACTATGAACTTTGGATGATTTTTTTTAAAGGTGGGAAAAATAAAGAGCACAAAATTTTTTTAAGATCAAAAAATAGTGAGAATACTAAATTTGGAAAAGGACATGAGGAAAATAGATCACTCATAATCTGCTGGTAGAAATGGAAAATGGTACAGCCACTCTGGAAAGTAGTTTAGCAGTTTCTTAAGAAATTAAGCAGCAGTCACACTCCTGTGCATTCATCCCCTCAAAATACCTATACATAAAAACTTGAATATCCTTATACATATACATGTACACATGTATACATC
>NW_027730135.1:0-5012 GCF_054177405.1 Leptonychotes weddellii | reverse complement strand
AGAGTGGGCGCCAGAGGGGAGGTTGGCCGGGGGGGGCCGAGCCTGTCCCCAGGCCCTGGAGAGAAGAGACGGGGCACGGGCTTTCGGGCACCCGCGGGGCCTGGAGCGCGTGTTTGCAGCGGGGCGGGGGGGGGGGGGCGGCGTCCCCGCTGACAGACGCCTCTCTCCCGCCAGTGAAATACTTGACGCTACAGACGCAGGCCGCCGAGCCGCCGCCCCCCGAAGCGCCCCGGATCTGAGGGCCGCGGCGCGTGCCCGGCGCCTCGTTTGGTTTGGACCCGCTTCTCTGACGTCATCGGCTTCTCACTCTAACTTCCGGATGAGCTCGGGGGGTGTGTGTGAGTTTGGTTTCTGTGCCCGCCGTGCCAGAGGCTCTGAAGAGACTTGCTGTGGAGTCCGAGGCCCAGCTCTGGCAGAAAGCCGGCCGTGGGAGCGGGGAGCCCGGGCCGACGGGGCGCGAGGACTGCGATGCTCCGGGGGTAGGAGTTTGAGCCCAGGCGGGTGCGAGGAGCGAACGAGAGAGCATCAGGTAACCACACGCGCACACGCCCTCTCGCACCCGCGCGCGCACACGCCCTCTCGCACCCGCGCGCGCACACGCCCTCTCGCACCCGCGCGCGCACACGCACGCCCGCCACCCAGCCTCGACACTGCCGCGCTTCCAGAGAGCTGGTCCAAGTGGGGGCTTTTCATTTATTTCAGTGCAGACATGCATGCCTTGATAGTCCTGCGCTGAGAATTTAGGAACCTTCTGGCCAAGTAGGAAGCTGTGACTCTGGGGCCCGATTGCCCTCTGATTCCACAGGGGACTAGGTGCGGTCTCCTGGCTGACATGCTTAGTTTTTAGGAATCATTTATGCATTGAAATGAGTGTTCCCCTTCTGCCCTGTACGTGTTCTTCTTTTGGTAGCAAAAACTACAGACGTCAAGAACAAGCGGCGGAGCCGGAAGCATGCATGTTTTGTTTTGTTTTGTTTTGTTTGCTTAAAGTTGTATTTGAGGTGGGAGGGGGATGGGGAAAGGAACGTTTGCTGGGTTTGGTGAAACATGCCTGCCTGCGTGGGTCTGGAAGGATGATTCTGCCTGTCCTGATGAAAAGCCCTTGCGGTGCCACGGTCACTGCGGTAAACACCAGACCCCGGGGACCGGCCCCTCCCCTGGCCCGGAGCTGTCTGGCTTGGGCTAGCCTCCTGGAACGTTCCGTTTGGCCCACGTGTGGTCCTGTCCCTGGGAGCTCCGCTGTCTGAGGCTGAGCCAAAGTCTAGAGCCACCGTCTCCTGATCACCAGTTTGCAGTGCCCCAAAGCACTTGCAGAAGCGGAAGTGAGCAGGAAGGTGGGGTCCTGCGGACACGACCCCACGTGCCTCTGCACGGCAGACGGCCCCGCGTGTTCGGCCTGGGCGTCCGCTGAGCTGGGACGAGGCAAGCCTGGCTTCCTAAGGACACCGTTGGAATCGGAGCTAGACCCCGCCGGTTGTAGACCATACGCCCCGTGTGCTGGTGTCCGCGGCTCTCTGAAAAACCCAGTCGTGCGCAGGAGGCGTCAGTTGGGGTGCGCGTCTGCAGCTGCCCCTGAGAGCCGGTCCCGCGCCGCCTCCGCCCTGACGGGCCCCTTCCCCGGCGGGGGGCTCAGCGCACGCAGGCCAGGAGTGTGTGTCGGCGAGGCGGGTGTGGGGCACTGACGAGAGCCCCGGGGCTGTCAGCTCGGCCAGCCTTGTCCCTGCTGCCAAGGAGGGCAAGGGCTGATGGCCGCACCCCTGCTTGGTGCCGGGCAGCTCTGGAGGATTCTTCCTAGGTACCGGGAGCTGGGGAAGGGTCAGGGCGGCGCTCGGCAGCTCACGGGGTGAGGATGGCTGCCCACTGAGGCCCCCCGGGCGTCTCAGAGGAGGAAAAAGGAGGCGGCACTTGGGTGTGGTAACTGACTTCTTTCCCTGCCACGGGCACGTTAGGAGTCCTAGTCACCGTGGCAGCCAGGATGAGGAGTCATGTGGCCTGCGTGTCACTTGGCGTGGCCAGGCACGGCCCGGCACTAGCTAGAGCTATGGAGCTTGCCGACTAGGAGCCCTGAGGTGGGGTGTGCCCCCCCCCCCGCCCCAGTTGTCCACCTGAGCTCGACAGGGAGGCTTCCGTGGTGGTGGAGACCCTGAGCTCCTCCGGCTCTGACGTACAATCAGTGGCCGTGATTGAAGAGACCCCTTCGGCTCTCCCTTAGAAGCCCACAGCCCAGCACCTGGGCCGCTAGTGACTGGACAGGCCGGGAAGGTCACTCCGCCACCTGTTTGCAGAGCTCTTGTCCCTGGGGGCGGGGCGGCGGGCAGGGACTCCTGGGCAGAAGCCTAGGCTCTTGTAACTGTATCTATCTGGAAGTAGCCTTGACCACGCTGGGCCTGTCCCAGATGTTAGGGAAGATGGAGTGAACTAGAAGGGCCAATTGAGAATATCCGATCTGTATCTGCTCACCTGGGGGGTGGAGGCTCAGCGTTGGTAACTCTGAACACAGGAGGAAGGAAGCAAGGAAGCTTGGCGGGGAGGGGCACCCTCCTGGCGTGGGACCCAGAGAACAGTGCCAGGCCCGCTGCCTCGGGCACCTGACTCGGGAGTGCTCGTACCCCTTGTCTGAGGAAGAAGCGGAAACTCATCTCAGAATCCCCTGTACTTTTTATGTGCTTGTGTTTAAATGGGAATTGTAAGTGGTCTTGTGTTTGCATTAAACGAAATGGAACCTAACAGATCACTGTATTCTGATGGTGTGAAGGGCCTTCCTTTGTCAAGTGATGCTGGTGTTTTCCTTAAGGTAGTTCATGGTCAGCCTTCCTCCCCTCCTCCCCAGCCCGAGGTGTTTCTCCAGAAGGTTGGAGTTCTCCAGTTCCTTCCGCTGATGAATGGCTCGGTGTCAGGGCCCCTGCGGTACACAGAGCCAGGGCCCGGAGCTGCAGAGGGCCGAGCAGAGGCCTCGGGCTGGCTCAAGAGGGACAGAGGCAGGCTTCACACTCCTGATTCCCCAGCCCAGCGCTCGCCATCATCAAAGAAATCCAGTATCCAGGGTGGAGTCGCGTTGGTGCAGTCGTTTGGGCTGAGCAGGGCCGGGGGTCCCTGCACGCCATCATTCAGGCAGCCGTGTTCCAGGGTGGCCCGTCTGGCAATGAGTGAGCCCTGTCGTCACCTCGCAGCTTGGCTTGCAAACCGAGAACACAGCCAGACCTCTGAGGGAGAGCGGGATGCAGCGGACGTGGGGTTTTCACACTGAGGCAGGTGTCCTGGTGGTGCCATGCCAGCCATGTCCTAAAACAGCACCAAGTCCTCAGACCCACCACGTGAGTCTTCAGTAAAGAAGTCCTGCGTGGCCGGCCAGGGCCTAGCGCAGCGCCCCCGCCACCCCCTGGGCTTGCCGCTGCATGCAGGGGGACAGGGACCCCAGGCTCTTAATGAGAAGGGTGGCGCACAGGGGTCAGTGTGGCCTCATCGCTCCCCCGGAGGCCAGCATTCCTTCCGTACACTTGGGGTGGGGACCCCGGGGCTTCTCCGAAGTCTGTCCTCTTCGGCTCTAGGACTCGAGGCCTGGACGGAGCACCATGCCTCCTCGGAGCTGTAGCTGACTCCGGTAGCCCCAGCCTTTCCCCGTCAACATTTTCTCAGCTTAAGGTTGAGGGGCATTTCGTATTTTAAAGAAGTCTGAGTACTTACCCACCATTTTGGCCAAGACACTCAAGACCTGATTTCTGGCATTTAGGATTTGGTAAATGAGTTAAATCTTGTAAAGGCACTTTATGGGTATTAACTGCGCTTGGCACATAAAATAACAGGTATGGAAGGTTCAGTCATTTTCCCCAAGGGAAAAATTGGAAAAACTTAAAAAAACAAGACCACGGAGCAAACATTTTAATTACAGACTGAAATAATACAGTGTATCAGAGGAGGCAAATACGATACAGTCTTTAAAAATCCGAACCATGAATGTTTTACATTCTAGTACACTTAAATAAAACAAAGAATTGCTTGGGTAACAACCGTATACTTCAAGTTGTGTTAGAAACGGTTGTGTGCTAGGTACACAGGGCAAGGGGCTGTTGTGCTGCTTGTGGATCGGGCAGGGCGGGGGGGGGGGATGCTGTGGGCAGGGGAGGGAGCGGAAGGCCAGGGAGCGCGGTGGTGTGCCGCCGCGCAGCCGGGGAACGGAGCTGGAGGGGTCTCCGGGCCGGGAGAAACGTTGCCGCGGCGCAGCTGGGAGGGCAGGGCGGGCTCGCTCCCTACCAACAGCCTGCAGCGGGGAGGGGGCGGCCGGGGAGGCCGGCGCAGGGTCATGCCGTCCCCGGGCCGGGCCACCTCGGGAGGCCAGCACCGGTGTCGGGGGAGGGCGGGACACCATGCCCTCTCAGCGGCCCCATTCAAACCACGTTGTAGATGTACCACATGAAGTTGGCATGCGCTTTGTTTGAAAAGAATTTCTCACCCAGGCCAGTTAAGCAGAAACCTCCTCGAGTGACTAGTCTAAACATAAAAAAGGACATAGGAAAATAAAGGCAGGTTTCTCTTTTTTAAAAATACCTTCTATGTACACAACAGTAACTGGTGCGGGAGGGCCCCAGACGCCGAGAGGACTGACTGGAGGCTTGGCAAGGGCGCGGCTGCCCCGACGCCAGAGTTCAGTTCAGAACGGTCTTCGCCTTGTAGCGAAGAGCTCAAGCAGCCACGCGGCTGGCGCGCGGTCTGTAAGTGAAGGGCGTGTGTCTGAAAATGAAGGGCTTACCTCGGAAAGAAAGGGAGCGGGGCCCCCTTAACCCGAAGCCCCGCGCTCCATGCTCCCGCGCCTCTCCCGGGCCCCAGAGCCAGGCGGCCGCCGCAGGATCGCGCGGACACGAGGGAACGGTTCACGAAACAAAAAGCACTTGAGGACAGTGGGAGTGGTCACCTAGCCACACAAATGGTCACTGGTGGGAAGTGCCATCCAGACTTGGAGGGCGTTGGGCCTAATCCTAAAAGACAAGATCACAAGCTACCGTCCCTTGCCCGAG
>NW_027730134.1:0-313 GCF_054177405.1 Leptonychotes weddellii | reverse complement strand
CACCATCTATAACTAAATGGCAGCTGATCTTGGCCAATCAAATGTCTCTTCTGGGACATGGAGACTTAATTGTTAGGAGAGATGCTTGCATTTCCATTCTACACTAGTTGGTGTACTTCTGCTGGATCTTTTTATCTCCACCATCTATAACTAAATGGCAGCTGATCTTGGCCAATCAAATGTCTCTTCTGGGACATGGAGACTTAATTGTTAGGAGAGATGCTTGCATTTCCATTCTACACTAGTTGGTGTACTTCTGCTGGATCTTTTTATCTCCACCATCTATAACTAAATGGCAGCTGATCTTGGCCAA
>NW_027730133.1:0-313 GCF_054177405.1 Leptonychotes weddellii | reverse complement strand
CCCGCATCGGGCTCCCTGCTTGGCAGGGAGTCTGCTTCTCCCTCTGACCCTCCTCCCTCTCATGCTCTCTGTCTCTCATTCTCTCTGTCTCAAATAAATAAATAAAATCTTTAAAAAAAAAAAAAAAAGAGCACCCCAGGAGAAATACTTTATATGGAGAAAATGGAAAGCAAACAGATAAATAACTCAGTAATTTTAATCTGCTTTTAGGTCTTTAATATGACCTATTTATTTGTTTCGTGTTTCATTTTTTTCTCTTAGTCATGTTTAAAGTTGATGCATTTTCTCTTCCCCATGTCCACTTCCTAGGAGT
>NW_027730132.1:0-313 GCF_054177405.1 Leptonychotes weddellii | reverse complement strand
TTTTTTTTTTTTTTAAGATTTTATTTATTTATTTGACAGAGAGAGAGAGCACAAGCAGGGGGAGCGGGAGGGAGAGGGAGAAGCAGGCTCCCCACTGAGCAAGGATCCCAACACGGGACTCGATCCCAGGACCCTGAGATCATGACCTGAGCTGAAGGCAGACGCTTAATGGACTGAGCCACCCAGGCGCCCTGACAAAATTTCAAGTTCAAGGTCATAACAAAAGAAGGAGAAAATGCCTTGGCGATAGTGGGAGAAAAAGGAAGTTTTAAATGAATATGGAAAAATAAAGCAATATTTTAAAAACATAAAG
>NW_027730131.1:0-313 GCF_054177405.1 Leptonychotes weddellii | reverse complement strand
GGAGCACTCTGTGCGAAGCTGTTTGGGGGACACAGGTACCTGGTGTGGTCTTCATTTAGGGGGACACAGGTACCTGGTGTGGTCTGTATTTAGGGAGACACAGGTACCTGGTGTGGTCTGCATTGATGGAAGGATCTTAACCAACTAAGTGGAGCCTACATGGTCTGAATACAGGATGCATAGTGTTGTCAATAGTCAAGTAGTCCATTTGTCGTCAAATAGTCTTTCTTCTTTGTAAAGATGTGTGAATGAAGGGTTGGTATCCTCACCAGGAGGTGGTACCTAAGGGTTCTGAGGAAATAAATGTACAGGC
>NW_027730130.1:0-313 GCF_054177405.1 Leptonychotes weddellii | reverse complement strand
CTCTCTTTCTGTCTCAAATAAATAAGTAAATCTTAAAAAAAAAAAATTAACACAGGATTCCTGAGGCAGGCGAGGCAGGAAGTGCCCAGAAAAGGAAGTGAGGACGGAAACCTGGTGTGTGTGTGTGTGTGTGTGTGTGTGTGTGATCACCAGTGTTTACAGTGCTCTTTGAAGACAAGCTTTCAGTATGAATGTCCGAATGAGGGCTGGTCGAAGGCTTTCAGAGAGATGGCACCGGGGAAGTGGAGGCCACAGCCGTAGTGAATGTGTAGCTAAAAGATCAGCGGTGAGACTCACAGCAACAGAATGGAGC
>NW_027730129.1:0-313 GCF_054177405.1 Leptonychotes weddellii | reverse complement strand
GTCTCTGGATGGTGTTTTCTCTTTCTCTTGTGTGTGCCTGGTCTTTCTCTGGCAGTATGTAAATTATATGTTATATATATGTCTATATAATTTCATATGCATAAAGACACTGTTCATAAAAACATTTGCTGCTTTTAAATTTTCATCTTCCTTGTATTTTTATCTGTATGCCTTTGCATTAAACATACTTGCAAGATGGCACATTTACCCCTGAAAAAGGAGCACCATTTAATTTTTTAAATATGCTGTAGACATTCACACCACATATGAATCCACACATCTTGCAAGGATTTTATTCAGCCATTTCAAATGG
>NW_027730128.1:0-313 GCF_054177405.1 Leptonychotes weddellii | reverse complement strand
TAATGGCCACTTTCTTATCTGAGCCTCTGTGGCTTGAAGTGGCTTCCATTGCCTGGTCAGGGCTGTAAATGTTGTAAATAACTAAAGATAGTGTTTCTGCTTGCACTAGTTCTCCTGTGAGGACATCTAGTACTGTTTCATTTAGTCTAAAACATGGTGTCAGTTGTCCAAGCAAGCATCCCTTAGCGCATGGCCATTCCTAGTCACTATTCTTCTGAGTTTTTTTAAGTCAGGGACAGGGGTCACCAGTGATTACATCCAAATAAAATGCCCATACATTTGAGCAGTTGAAACGTTCATATCAACGATATAG
>NW_027730127.1:0-313 GCF_054177405.1 Leptonychotes weddellii | reverse complement strand
TGATTAACATAACAATAAGAAATAAAAATGAATATAGTATTCTGATAAAATCAATAATAATATAAATGTAACAATAGCAACAAGAATAAAAAGAAGTTATAAAATAAATCTACCTGAACTCCACCTTAATATAAATTCAAGAGAAAAAGGGGTTCATTTAATTGTACCTTGCATGAAAAAACCCTGTTGTATCATATATGCTCAGTAAATGCTTATTAAAGAAATCTATTATATATCCCTAACACTAAAAATTTATCTGAAATAATATTTTCTCTTTAAAAGAGACTTCCACTATTAGTATCTCATCCCATAT
>NW_027730126.1:0-313 GCF_054177405.1 Leptonychotes weddellii | reverse complement strand
GGTGCATGTACCCTTTCGGATCCCTACTTTTGTATCTTTGGGGTAAATACCCAGTAGTTTCATCCTATTCTTAATGTGATTTTTTTTTCCTTCCAAGAAGCAATTTGTTATTGGCCCTTTCTCCTCAAACAATTCACAATTAAAGTAGCTACCCTATGACCTCATTTCTATTCTGATAGATTATCTTATTGGCCACTTCTCTTCCTGGCATTCCTAGGCTCTCCTTAATGCCCTAAAAAGTTAAGTCACTATTCACTAGCTCTTGCTGCTGGCAGCAAACCACTCACTGCAACTATTTGGTCAAGCCATACCT
>NW_027730125.1:0-313 GCF_054177405.1 Leptonychotes weddellii | reverse complement strand
TCTGATGGTTGAGTAATATTCCATTGTATATATGGACCACATCTTCTTTATCCATTCTTCTGTTGAAGGGCATCTCGGCTCTTTCCACATTTTTGTTACAGTGTTAGAAAGTGGCCCAGTCCTTGCCATTTGCAACAAGATGGATGGACCTAAAGGGCATTAGGCTAAGTGAAATAAGTCAGACTAAGAAAGAAAAACACCATATGATTTCACTTACATGTGGAATCTAAAAAATGAAACATATGAATAAACAAACAAAAACCAGAATCAGACCTATAAATACAGAGAACAAACTGGTGGTTGCCAGAGGGGA
>NW_027730124.1:0-5012 GCF_054177405.1 Leptonychotes weddellii | reverse complement strand
AACAATCTGAGGGTTGCTGGAGTGGTGGGGGGTGGGAGGGATGGGGTGGCTGGGTGATAGACATTGGGGAAGGTCTGTGCTATGGTGAGTGCTATGCATTGTGTAAGACTGTTGAATCACAGACCTGTACCTCTGAAACAAATAATACATTATATGTTAAAAAAAAAAAAAAAAAGAAGAAGAAAAGAAGAAGATAGCAGGAAGGGAAAAATGAAGGGGGGGAAATCGGAGGGGGAGATGAACCATGAGAGACTATGGACTCTGAGAAACAAACTGAGGGTTCTAGAGGGGAGGGGGGTGGGGGTATGGGTTAGCCGGGTGATGGGTATTAAAGAGGGCACATACTGAATGGAGCACTGGGTGTTATTCGCAAACAATGAATCATGGAACACTCCATCAAAAACTAATGATGTAATGTATGGTGATTAATATAACATAATAAAAAATTGTGGTAAAAAATATAAAATATCTCATTGATCATATTTTGTATTAAACAGGTTGAAATGATGATGTTATGGGCATACCGAGTTACACAAAATATATTTAAAATGATTAAAAAAAAAAGTAGGACCTCACTCCTTCCTCTCTTATTACCCTGTTTCTTAGTTTTCATGACACTTATCACTTTAATTCATATTGTTTTATGTTTTTACTTGTTTACTGTTTATTTTGGAGACCAGCTATCAGGGATTGCTGATGGAGGAGGAAAGACATAATCAAGGATGAATCCTAGATCTGGGGCTTGAGCAAGTTAGCAGACTTCTGTAAGAGAAACAAGTGTGAGATGGAAATCAGGAGACCTGTTTTCATATTTGTGATTCCTTATGTTTGTGATTCCTAGTCTTCATCCTAATGGATAAATCAAGTAGCAAGTTAGATATAAAAGTCTGGAACTCAAGCAGAAGTCAGGGATGCAGATATGCATTCGGGCATCATCAGTATATAGATGATATTTAAAGCCATGTGACTAAATGGTAGTACCCAGGGGAGGTGTGAAGTGTCATTAGAAAAGAGAAGGTAATACGTCTTTTGAAATGATCTCCAATGTGGCATGGTCAGAGCTTCAAGGTAATACCATTGAACAAATATATGCAAAATGAGGGAGTGCCTTTTCATAAAGAAATTAAACAGCATGATCAAAACTTTATCTGACTAGCTTAACTCAGAAGTTTGATACATGGAACCGCCAGTGATGGCCACCATGGATTTTCAGAGGAGGAGAAATAAACTTTCTGGACTCTCCCTCCAACGTGACTTGACCTTCCCAAACAAATGTGCATAAAGATTTCACAAATACGTTCTTCCATCCTTTTCTGTAAGGATTGGTGTGGAGGGTCTGACAGAGATGACACATGGGTGTTGTCCAAAATAAATAGTTATGTTAGAAATCTCTGGGGAGCTTCATCTTGGCTATATCCCCAGAGGCTACTGAGAATGGACCAGAAGAGCGTTTTCTTCCCTCCTTATTTTGGGGAGACTAAGTTATGCATTTGAGCAACTTATTTGTACTTCAGAGGAGCAGAGTGATATTGCTAAATTTCCTCAGACAGTTTAGTCCAAGGTGGGAATTATGCTCTGATGTTTTGAGATATGTGATAAGGTTGAAAAATTGTCAGCCGTGGTCCTGATAATAGAATGAACAGGCTCTCTGCTCCGACTTCCTTGAGCTACAGATCACCATCTCGCTTTTAAATCTAACTTACTGCTCTCATTGTCTTCTAGACTTATTTAGGCTATACAAGGTTTGCCTAGAGATATGGGTTGTTTATGCAGATGGTGTGGCTGCAGCTCTGCCTTTGCTTTAGGATTTCAGTCAAAACAAAATTAAAGGCTCATAATCACCCTTGTTCAGGACGCAATGAGGAATATTTCAAAGTTCACATTTTCATCAATCTTTTATCAAGAGTAGGACCGAAGTTCCAAATGAGATGCATTTTCTATAATGCATGTGCTGCCCTGTCCTGAAATAGCTGTTGTTTTTGTCATTCTGATTTGCTGGGCAGACAGTTGGATATTAAACAATAAAAAATAAGTTTTTGTGCATGACATTTCACTTTTGGATAACCAGCAGCCCAAATTCCCAGGCATTAAGATTAGTATATTCATCTCCACAGGCGTCCAGAAATGAAGTGAAATGTCACCTAAAGCAGTAGACACACTTCATTGCTATTACACCCCAAACTTCCTCCAGTAAAATATTTTATTAAAATTAAATGAAAAACCAAAATCTGCATGGTAGTTGTTCAAACAGCTTTAATGGGCTTTGGGATGGAGCACACCCCCAACCATTCTATAGTGGATATTTTATTATGCACAAGAATATTATACTGTTCTTTCCTCATCTTTTTGGCTGTGTGTTGAGTCAATTAAATTGCAACTTACAAATTTCAGCTTAAAATCTCTGAGAAAATAGCTTTTGTTTCTATTTATAGTTGCAGTATGTACTTCCTGAAAATGTTTTCCTTCACGGTGAATCATTCTCTCCTTTCTCATCCTTTAGTTGTTTATTTAGCAAATATTTATTTATGGCTGAGTTACTGTGTTTGTTCTTAGGGTGACAATTGTGAGCAAGATGATTAAGGTCCCTAGGCCTTTATGAAGTTTATAATGCAGCCAAGTAGACAGGTAACAATAAAAAACAGCCGTAACAACGACAGCTTCTCGTGTTTTCTCAGTGTTGACTGTTTGCCAGATACTGTTTTAGGTGAGGTCATGTATTACATCATGTGATCGTGACAGTACAATGAGAGAAGGTCCTATGAGCTAGGTTCCATTATTATCCCTGTTGTAGGGAGAAGGAAACAGATGCACAGGGAAACTTTTAAGTGACTTGCCCAAGGCCACACGGCTAGAAGTGGCACTAACAATACAAGGTGACAGTGTTTTGATGTGGGAAGTTCAGAATATTGCAAAAGCCTGATTTAGAGACCCCTGGCCTAGTGTCTTAGACTTCTTGGGCTGCTGTAACAAAATAGCACAGCCTGGGTGGCTTAAACAACAGACCTCTATTTTCTCGCAATTCTGGAGGCTGGCAAGTCCAAGAGCAAGGTTTCTGGGTTCCCGTTCCTGGTATGGGCTTGCTTTCTGGCTTGTAGATGGCTGCCTTCTCATTGTGTCCTCACATAGCAGAGAGTGAAAGAGCAAGCTCCATGGGGTGTCTTCTTATGGGGACACTAGTCCTCTCATGAGGGCCCCCTCCTCATGACCTCATCTAAACCTCGTTACTTCCCTATCTCCAAATACCATCACATTAAAGGTTAGGGCTTCAACATAGGAACTTTAGGGGTGGACATAATTTAGTCCACAGCAGCTGGGTTTAGAATTTTTCAGGTCAAGGATTACAGACCCCTCTCCAGATCAGAAATAATATTTAACAACTATGAAAGAGACTACTTAAAAAATATGTATATCTCTGCTAGATCCCAACAACATCATAATGGGTTACTATATGATGTTTAGCTTTCTGAGGCCTTCAAGCCTTGCTTTCCCATCTGTAAGTGGGGAGGAGAGTTGTGTTGCTGTCACACTTAGGTATATATAACATTTGTATATGTGAATTGTGTATATTTCTATATGGGAATGTATGTGTGAATGGTGAGGTGTGCACATATGTGTGTGTCGGGGGCAAGCAATCTTTCTGGCACTTCCAAATATAGAGCACTTTTTAAAGCACCCATATTATGTCATCTGATCATCACAGGTGAGGTGTTGTTTTTATTCTCATTTTTACACGTGTAGAAATTGCGGCCACTAGGTCAAGTTTCTTTTCCAAGGTCATGTAGTTGGTATGCGTATGAGCCAAGATAAAGTGTAAACAATGGACCTCCAGTCCCTGGGTCACTGCCTTACCTCTGCCCCATGACTGCCTCATGCTAGTGCGCATTCTGCCTGACACCTGGCTCTGAAAACGATATTCATTCTCTCTTGTATGCTCAACTGACATTTCATTTTGTTTCCTTGCCATCCACGACTATACCACAGTGGTCAGTGTTTCGGTGTATTTTTGAAGCAGTGATTTCCAGTCAGCCCCCATCCCAAACACTATACCACATACCCATTTCTCCTTGCTTCACTTCAGCTCACTGCATGTCGCCGTGAGGGCTCGTGGTTTGTTCTCGCTCCTTACATGGAGACTTGCAGAGTTCCTCTACAGCCACCAGGCTCCAGTGCTAGGGGAACAGTTGAGTTTCACAAATGTGAGCAGATTTGGCTATTTTTTTAAAGTTAAAAACAACTTTCTTTATACATGTAGAAATACATTCATTTATATCATTTCATACAAATCCATGCATTGAGTCATAGCATAATGCCTTTTTTAAAATTTAAAATCAATTAGCCAACATGTAGAGTTCAGTTAATCATCAGTTGCATAAAAAACCCAGTACTCATTACATCACGTGCCCTCCTTAATGCCCATCGCCCAGTTACCGCGTCCCCGGACCCCCTTCCCCTCCAGGAACCCTCAGTTTGTTTCCTATAGTCAAGAGTCTCTTATGGTCTGTCTCCCTCTCTGATTTCTTCCCATTCAGTTTTCCTCCCTTCCCCTATGATCCTCTGTGCTGTTTCTTATATTACACGTATGAGTGAAACAGTATGATAATTGTCTTTCTCTGATTATTTTGCTCAGCATAATACCCTCCAGTTCCATCCACGTCTTTGTAAATGGTAAGATTTCATCCTTTTTGATGGTTGAGTAATATTCCATTGTGTTTTTAAACATATACACACACACAACATCTGTTGTTTCCTGACTTGTTCATTTTAGCCATTCTGATTGGTGTGAGGTGGTAGCTCATTGTGGTTTTGATTTGTATTTCCCTGATGCCAAGTGATGTGGAGCATTTTCTCATGTGTCTATTGGCCATTTGTATGTCTTCTTTGGAGAAATGTCTTTTCATGTCTTCTGCCCATTTCTTGACTGGATTATTTGCTTTTTGGTTTGATAAGTTCTTTATAGATCTTGGATACTAGCCTTTTATCTGATAAGACATTTGCAAATATTTTCTCCCAGT
>NW_027730123.1:0-313 GCF_054177405.1 Leptonychotes weddellii | reverse complement strand
TTGTGTATGTACCACCTGTTCAGCCCATGTTTGTTTTCATCTATTTGTCCTAATTTGCCTTTTTTATATCAAGTATAGGTGCCCTAGATGAGGTCTTCTGGAATGCTGATGATGTCATGTTTTTTTATTTAGATAGTGATTACACAGATGTATTCATTTGGTAAAAAATTCATGGAGCTGCACAGTTTTAGTCTGTACACTTTTCTACATTTATGTTATACTGCAATAAAAGTTTTAAATAGTGTACTCACAGTCACTTCGTAGAGAAGATAAAACCTTATAGGCTAACGCTCATATTTTATTAGGAAATTCA
>NW_027730122.1:0-313 GCF_054177405.1 Leptonychotes weddellii | reverse complement strand
GCTTCCAGGATGGGAGAGGTGCTCCGAGACGCAGGCTCCAGTGGGACGGGATGGAGGGGCTCTGGTGCCGCGCTCAGGGGCGCGCGTGGTCGGTGGAGAACACGGTCAAGGTCAGAGCCAGCTTCATGGTTGGTTGGTGTTGAGGGCTGGGAGCTGGGAGCTGGACCCGGGTGGGCACCATCACAGTGTTGGGGACCCAGTTGGGGTCAAGGGAGCATACCACACCAGGAAAACAGTGGGCTGCGGCCAGAGGTGGGCCGAGCTCCTGGGGAGCGCCCCCTGCCTTCCTAATGCCGATGAGCGGTCACCGACG
>NW_027730121.1:0-313 GCF_054177405.1 Leptonychotes weddellii | reverse complement strand
AAGTTGGTTCTTTGAAAAAATTAATAAGATCGATAAACCACTGGCCAGACTTATCCAAAAGAAAAGAGAAAGGACCCAAATTAATAAAATTTTGAATGAAAGGGGAGAGATCATGACTAACACCAAGGAAATAGCAACAATTATTAGAAATTATTATCAACAACTATATGCCAATAAACTGAGCAATCTGGATGAAATGGAGGCCTTCCTGGAAACCTATCAGCTGCCAAGACTGAAACAGGAAGAAATTGACAACCTGAATGGGCCAATAACTAGTAATGAAATTGAAGCAGTGATCAAAAACCTCCCAATA
>NW_027730120.1:0-313 GCF_054177405.1 Leptonychotes weddellii | reverse complement strand
AATCAAGAATCTGACGCTTAACCGACTGAGCCACCCAGGCACCCCTCAAAGATTTTCTTTAATGTTTCACCATTGTACCTTTGCTCTGGTTTGTGTCACTTGACTCTAACATAGTGTCACATACTCCCAGGGTATAACAATCATCTTTCAACATATGGCCCACTGACACACATCTAAAGAGTCTCATGACTAATGCTTTACTAAAAAGAACAACCTTGGGCGCCTGGGTGGCTCAGTTGGTTAAGCGACTGCCTTCGGCTCAGGTCATGATCCTGGAGTCCCGGGATCGAGTCCCGCATCGGGCTCCCTGCTC
>NW_027730119.1:0-313 GCF_054177405.1 Leptonychotes weddellii | reverse complement strand
GGCAGCTGCTGGCACATAGACATCACTCTGTTGGCAGAAACCAGGGTGTCCAGCGGCTGACCCCGAGATGTCCCTTCCTCAGATCCTGCAGCTGGGCCTGGTTACCTCCCTCAGCCCTGCTCGCCCCCCTCCCCCTGCCCCCTGTGGGCCAACTGCTCTCTCTGCCTTGGGTCTCTGAGTGTCCCTTGGCCCAGCCCCCTGGGCAGAGTCTTCTGGAACTTGCAGTCCAAGAAGCGGGAATGAGACACGGGGAGACTGAGGCTCCAAGAAGGTAGGTGGCCAACAGCCCCATGGTAGAGGGACGGATCTGTCC
>NW_027730118.1:0-313 GCF_054177405.1 Leptonychotes weddellii | reverse complement strand
GCTTCACAGCACCTGCCTCTTAGGATTGTTGACGTAAATGTGTCATAATATTCAGAGATCTTGAAACCTCTCACGATGTTCTAAATGTAAGTTCTAAATAACAGCTGTTATTACTTCTCCATTTTCCTGTCTCTTCTGTCCTTTTAAATTTACAACGCACTCGACATTCTTGGCTTTCAACTGTCCTCTTTCAATTTGCGGTCTCTTTCCTGACCTAGCCTTTTCTTTGGCCTTGACTCTCGGTAATCGACTCTCGATTAGGCACAGCCCTAGAACCTCTTGTGAACTGTTGCCTGCCCCTGTGAGAAACTGT
>NW_027730117.1:0-313 GCF_054177405.1 Leptonychotes weddellii | reverse complement strand
TGAACATTATAAAAAGCAATTCATTAGTATTAGAAGACTTAAGGTTATTACGGACTGTAACAGTGTTGAGCCAGGGTGAATAAGCCTGCTCAGATTTTGCATGTATCCATCCACCCTACTAAGGATCTAAGCACTAATTAGAAATTAGGCATTGTATTCAGCACTTTGGAGAATTCAGAGATCAGTAAGATCACAGTCCCTTTACATTTCAGAGGCAACCTTTCTAGCTGTATCTCCTGCCACTTCTGATGATGTCTACACCTCAGTCACACCACACTCATGGTACACTGGTTCCCAATCTATCCATATTTTC
>NW_027730116.1:0-313 GCF_054177405.1 Leptonychotes weddellii | reverse complement strand
CAACCAACACTGCACAGCATTGGATTTGGCAGTGATTTCCTGGCTCTGACACCAAAGGCACAAGCAGCAACATAAGAAATAGACAGATTACACTCCATGAAAAATGTTTAATTTTGTGCATCAAAGGACATTATCAGGGGCACCTGGGTGGCTCAGTTGGTTGGGCGACTGCCTTCGGCTCAGGTCATGATCCCAGGGTCCTGGGATCGAGTCCCGCATCGGGCTCCCTGCTCTGCGGGGAGCCTGCTTCTCTCTCTCTCTCTCTCTGTCTCTCATGAATAAATAAATAAAATCTTAAAAAAAAAAAAAAAAA
>NW_027730115.1:0-313 GCF_054177405.1 Leptonychotes weddellii | reverse complement strand
AGTTCTTGAGAGCTAATTATTTACTTGGATATTTTTCTGTTATTGCCATTTTTATGTAACACATTTGTATATTGTTTGTTTGAAATGTTTTAAGTATTTAAGTACGCTTGCATAAATGTGATAATTTCTAAAGAAAGGGTGCATGTTTAGTATCTTGCATGTTTTCTTCACCTGTGTTGTTTTTTGGTGTGTTTTCACCCCTGGTATTTAAGATTAAAATAAAAAATGTTTCTTTCCATTCTTCTCCTCTCCCATCTCCTCTCTGCCCCCCCTTTTCCCTCCACCCCGTTCTTCTCTTTTCTCCTCTGCCAAC
>NW_027730114.1:0-313 GCF_054177405.1 Leptonychotes weddellii | reverse complement strand
ACACTGGGAGACAAGGACCCTAAAGGAGCCGCTAATAGGAGCCGCATTAGGAACCGTAAAGACCAGTTAGGCCTGTTAAGCTACAGGAAACACAGCAGAGAGAGTTCTCTGATAGTATTAATCGCAGGCAGTTGCTGCTAACCCCCAAAGCTGCAAGTGCCCCCAGGTGGCCTAGAGGAAGTGCCCAGTAGGGACAGTTGTTGGGAGCCTACCAACAGCTTGCTTTATTGTTAGAATTAGCCATGGCAAGAGAAGACAGAGCATGTGGCAGAGGAGGCCATGTCCAGCCCTCTTCACCATCTCAAAATAACTC
>NW_027730113.1:0-5012 GCF_054177405.1 Leptonychotes weddellii | reverse complement strand
ATTGCATTGAATGTGTAGATTGCTCTAGGTAGCATTGACATCTTCACAGTATTTGTTCTTCCAATCCATGAGCATGGAACGTTTTTCCATTTCTTTGTGTCTTCCTCAATTTCTTTCATGAGTGTTCCATAGTTTTCTGAGTACAGATATTTTGCCTCTTTGGTTAGGTTTACTTCTAGGTATCTTATGGTTTTTGGTGCAATTGTAAATGGCATCAACTCCTTAATTTCTCTGTCTTCTGTCCCATTGTTAGTGTATAGAAATGCATCTGATTTCTGTGCATTGATTTTTGTATCCTGCCACTTTGCTAAATTCCTGTATGAGTTCTAGCAATTTTGGGGTGGAGTCTTTTGGGGTTTCCACACAGAGTATCATGTCATCTGTGAAGAGTGAAAGTTTGACTTCTTATCAATTTGGATGCCTTTTATTTCTTTTTGTTGTCTGATTGTTGAGGCTAGGACTTCTAGTACTATGTTGAACAACAGTGGTAATAGGGGACATCTCTATCATGTTTCTGACCTTAATAATATTATAAGAATAATATTCTCTGTGGGCTTTTCATATATAGTTCTTATGATATTGAGCTATATAGCCTCTATCCCTACACTGGTAGAGTTTTAATCAAGAAAGGATGCTGGGGGCACCTGGGTGGCTCACTTGGTTAAATGCCTGCCTTCAGGTTGGGTCATTATCCCAGACCCTAGAATTGAGTCATGCATCTTCAGGCTCCCTACTCAGTAGGGAGTCTGCTTCTCCTGATCCCTCTGCCCCTCCCCAACTGCTTGTGCTTTTTCCCGCTCTCTCAAATTAATAAAATCTTTAAAAAGAAAAAAAAAGGATGCTGTATTTTGTCAAATGTTTTTTCTGCACCTATTGAAAGGATCATATGGTTCTTGTCCTTTCTTTTATTTATGTAGTGTATCACATTGTTTGATTTGTGGATGTTGAACCAACCTTGCAGCCCAGGAATAAATCCCACTTGGTCATGGTGGAATAATCTTTTTAATGTACTACTGGATCCTTTTGGCTAGTATCTTGGTGAGAATTTTTGCATCCGTGTTCATCAGGGATATTGGTCTCTGATTCTCCTTTTTTGGTGGGGTCTTTGTTTGGTTTGGGGATCTAGGTAAGGCTGGCCTCAGAGAGTTTGGAAGTTTTCTTCCATTTCTATTTTTTGAAACAGCTTCAGAAGAATAGGTATTAATTCTTCTTTAAATGTTTGGTAGAATTCCCCTGGGAAGCCATCTGGCCTTGGGCTCTTGTTTGTTGGGAGATTTTTGATTACTGCTTCAATTTCCTTGCTGCTTATCGGTCTGTTCAGATTTTCTATTTCTTCCTATTTAAGTTTTAGTAGTTTATATGTCTCTAGGAATGCATCAATTTCTTCCAGATTGCCTTATCTGTTGGCAATAGTTGCTAATAATATGTTCTTACAATTGTTTGTATTTCTTCGGTATTGGTTGTGATCGTTCTTCTTTCATTCATTTTATTTATTTGGGTCCTTTCTCTTTTGTTTTTGATAAGTCTACTACTGCCTGATTCTTTAACAGTGTTTATAACTAGATCTGCTTTTGAAAAGGCTTATCAAGATAAGGTAAAGGAAAATAATAACCTTTCAGATGAATGATCAAGGTATGCCTTTTATCAATAATGTTTTCACCCTGTGTACTCCCCTCCTGAGTGGGAAACAGGATTAAAAGAATCTAAGAGATCTGGACTCACATTTACAAGCCTCTGGTGCTATTACTCAGCCAACTTCAGGGAACAATATGCCAGTACAAGAGAGTGCCCTTCCTTGGACAAGGACAGTAACCTGTTTTTAGCCCTGAGCGCAGATGTCATTTTGAAGCAAATGTAATCTTGTATCTATAAAGTGCTCCATAAATTATATTGCGTTCCTTCAGAGTGTGTGTGTGTGTGTGTGTGTAACTTTAGCTACCTACAAAATTCAACTGCTATTTATAAATCTCATAGCACAATGTAAGTATAAAACGAAGATTTTGAGAATGATGTGAAACAGGCAGGCAGGACACCTTTAGCTGATGTTAAAATAAATGACATAAGGGCCACAAGTGCAGCTATAAGAATTAGCAACTCTTTAACATGTTCAACAACATAAAGAAATAGTCCAAATGTAAGAGTAGTCTTACCAAAATATTTATTTTTCTTACTGGCCAGCTAAAGTATGATTTATAGTCAAATAATACATAACACAAATATGCCAATATATGTGTGACCAAGAAAGAAAATAAAATTAGTTCGCATGGCAGTCTTCTTTTGAGAGGAGCTAAAATCAAGTCACAGAACAGCACTAAATCTCTAATATCTTTGAGTAAGATAATTATTTCCCTTGAGAAGTCACTCCTTTAAAATGAGTGATTACATCTATGCCAGACAACCAGGGTATTTTAATTAAGAGATTACTCACAAAATACTGCAAAGGAGCTGATATAATGAATTAAGAAACATCTCCTGTTATTAATTACACAAAATCTGTCCTAAGGTCCCATTAGTTTAAAAAAAAAAAAAAGTCTGCTGTATTAAAAACATTTTGTACCCACTTCATATGACAAGTACAACATTTTGCATTCTCTAAAAATACATCAATTGGGATGGATGTTTAACATAAGTTTTGAATTACAGAATTCCAATATTTCTGCTAATAACGTAATGTTGAATTCCCTATGGACCCGAGAATTTTATGAACAGACTGATGAACATAATTCCTTCTATCACAAGTTGGATTCTAAGGTGTGGTAAAATCATTATGTTTTCTAAATTCTTTATTTTAATAATTTTATTTCATTAAATATCAAGATCTAATAACTAAACTTTGCAAAAAACATATTTTTTTTTTAAGATTTTATTTATTTATTTGACAGAGACAGCAAGAGCAGGAACACAAGCAGGGGGAGTGGGAGAGGGAGAAGCAGACTCTCCACTGAGCAGGGAGCCCCATGTGGGACTCGATCCCAGGACTCTGGGATCATGACCCAAGCCAAAGGCAGCTGCCTAACGACTGAGCCACGCAGGCGCCCAACATACCTTTAATAATAGCAAATTTTTAGCACTTCAAATAATTACAAAATAAAGGAAAAATATTGTTACAATTTTTTATAATACCTATTTTCCAGCTCTGTTCAATTTGTTTTCCACCAAAGAAACATTAACAAGAAAACTTTTTTGAAATATAGGGAAATGGCAATAAACCAATCACACTGGTATTATAAAAATCAGTAGTACATTAAGAATTAAGATAGGGATCAAACCATTCTGAACACCTACGAACTCAACAGAAAATCAAAGAAAAGAATAGCAACAACTCTCTGAACAGAAAAGCGACCACTTTCTGGTCAAATAAAGTCTCTCTATCAAATAAAGTATGAATCCTTGATTAGTAATAATATTCAAGAAATGAGGTTTCTGATGCACTTTCCAGTTAATCATCAAGCAGACAACACTCCTTGTTTACTACACTTAATTTTTTATACTAAAATGCATTAGGATATTTTGTTTAATATTCAGGAAATTATGATCACAAGTGAATCCCGGTTGATGACAGAGGGTTTGGTGATAATTCAGAGGGATAATTCTGAATATAATTATCATTCCATCTTCTGAAGAATTATTTGGACTGAATTCATTTCCTGGAAACTGGATTAGGTGCTTTTCTGACACTCTATTCCCCTAGGAATTTCTGCATGAATTGGTCTTAACACTTAATAAACTATCCCGACATGAGTTTGTATGTACCTGAGCATCCGAGAGTCAATTTTCATGGTTTTATCATTAGCATCCATCCTACCACTTGGTATACAGTTGGTGCTCAATAAGTATGTATTGAACAAAATCATATATAGCCCATATCAGACAATGAAAAGATTTCACCTTCCTCAGAGATCAAAGAATATTTAAGCTTCACCTGAGTGTATATGGTAGAAAAAATACCGATGTGATTCTAAAAATGGAGCAAATCATAAGCTTATTTTATTTCACAGTAATTAATGTATTGCATTGTTTAGATCTGTAATATTGAAAAATATGGCCCTAGGATGACAAAGAAAACTAGGCAAAGCATAAAGCAGATTTAATCACACCGTCTCTGTGAGGATGGATTTAAAAGACTGACAGTTCACCCCAGCACCAGGGTCCTGAATGTGATACTCAAAGCCCAGAGATGTCATCTCCCCATTCTGGGAACAGTTACAGTATTGATAAGTTAAGAAAATGAAGAGAAATGAGGCGAAGGCACAACTTAACATATTCAAAAGATGCCTATTTTATTACACTTTTTAATTCGGTGGACAGATAATACAGTCTTTTTTTTTAAAAAAGAAAAGATTTTAGGGGACGGAGCAAGATGGCAGAGGAGTAGGAGACCTGGATTTCGACTAGTCTCAGGAATTCAGCTGGACAGGGATCAAACCATTCTGAACACCTACGAACTCAACAGAAAATCAAAGAAAAGAATAGCAACAACTCTCTGAACAGAAAAGCGACCACTTTCTGGAAAGTAGGACGTGTGGAGAAGTGAATCCGAGGCGATATTCAGGAGGATAGACAGCGGGGGAGGGGGCCTCCATCTGCCGCTTCTGGAAAGTGATAGAGAGCGGAGCACAAAACTTTTAGAAGTTGGCTCCACTGAGGGATGTTGCTCCAGTGGCTAAGCGGGGGGTGGAAACCCCGCGGGACAGTGTGGTCTCAGGACCCTCGGGGTCACAGAGAGACCGGGGGTGCCTGAGTGCGGCAGAGCTCCCAGGTACCGGAGCGGGGAAGCTGGCTGCAGAGACAGAGCCGAGGAGTGGGCTCTCAGCTCGGGGATGCCATAAACCGTGATCCACGGCACAGTCGGGCCCCTGCTCCTCCAGCAGGGACCCAACAAGCGACAGATCCGGGTAGACTCCCCTTCCTTCCCCAGGAGGAGCAACACAGGAGCACACCGCAGGGATCTGCTGGGTTTGGAGACTCCACATGGGGTCATGTGCCAGAGATGAAAATGCTCGGTCACAGGC
>NW_027730112.1:0-313 GCF_054177405.1 Leptonychotes weddellii | reverse complement strand
CACTAAGGTAACAGCACAGGGATTCAGTAGCCACACACAGCAAAGAATACAGACTTGACAAAGTTAGTTCAGAAAAGTCACTAAGCCAACAGTAGCAACTACAACGAGCAGCAGTCATGAAGCCTGGAGTGGGGAAGGTCTGATGTTCAGGATGCTTCCATTATAATATTCATAATCACATCTTGGACTTGTCACTGGGGCCAAGTCCCCCGGCTGGGGGTCAGGTAGCTCCTACATGTTCCACGTGCCTCTCTCTGGCTCCCCCAGCCGTGCACAGTCCTGTGCTGCTTCCCAGCAGAGGTCGGTTTTAACC
>NW_027730111.1:0-313 GCF_054177405.1 Leptonychotes weddellii | reverse complement strand
CTTTCTGTTGCTCCTTGGCTGATGGGAGTCGCTTGATTGTGACTACTATGTTGCTGTAGGCAATGCTGGTTATGATAAGGGATGTCAAAAGGATAAACAAGGCAAGGATGAAGACCAACATTTCAACAGACCTGGTGTCAGAACAGGAGAGATGAATCAGGGGGCCAAGGTCACAGAAGAAGTGGGGGATGACATGGGGGCCACAGAAGGGTAACTGGGAAACCTTTACTACCAGACCAGTGATGAGAGGGAAGGCCAAAGCGAAGCAGGCAGTGACCAGGAGGAAGCAAGTCTTCGGGTTCATGATGGTCAG
>NW_027730110.1:0-313 GCF_054177405.1 Leptonychotes weddellii | reverse complement strand
CTTCCTTCCTTCCTTCTTTTCTCTTTCTTTCTTTCTGTACAACCCACTAAATTTCCATAATGAGCCAAAACACCCTATCTTCAAATTGGTTGGTTTTAGACAGAAATCAGAAGTCCTGGGAAGCCCGGCTCAGGTGGTTAAGCATCTGCCTTCAGCTCAGGTCAAGATCCCAGGGTGCTGGCACTGAGCCCCACATTGGGCTCCCTGCTCAGCAGGGAGTCTGCTTCTCCCTCTCCCTCTGACCCTCCTCCCCCAGCTCCTGCTCTCTGTCTCTCTCAGAGGGAGAAGCAGACTCCCCGCTGAGCAGGGAGCC
>NW_027730109.1:0-313 GCF_054177405.1 Leptonychotes weddellii | reverse complement strand
CTCCCACTCCCCCTGCTTGTGTTCCCTCTCTCACTGTCAATAAATAAATAAAATGTCAAATAAATAAATAAAATCTCTGTCAAATAAATAAAATCTTTAAAAAAATTACCTTAAAACTTAAAATAATTTTATTGTAAAAATTTTAAGTAGTTTGTTGTTTACAGAACAATTGAGCAGAAAATACAGAGAATTCCTGTACCTCTTTTTCCCCCTCTCCCCTCGATTTCCCATATTATGAACATCTTGCATTAGGGTGGTACATTTGTCACAACGAATGAGCCAACACTGATGCATTATTATTAAAAAAAGTCCA
>NW_027730108.1:0-313 GCF_054177405.1 Leptonychotes weddellii | reverse complement strand
GTCCTGTCCCTGAACTTTAATAAAACCACCTGTTTGTACCGAAGACGCCTCAAGAATTCTTCCTTGGCCGTTCGCTCCGGGCCCACATCCCATCAGCAGGTACCTACACGTAACACGTAAACACGAATAAAACCGGCCCTTGACTTGTCGACCTAAGACAGACAACCTGCAGAATTTGTACAGAATTTATCGTATCCCCCAGATCTCATTACTGCTGAGGTGAATGAGCTAGACGATTACATCGGTTTGCTATTCCTGTGGTACCAAGTCGCCTAAACATAGCGCCTTAAAAGAACACACATGTTTTATCTTA
>NW_027730107.1:0-313 GCF_054177405.1 Leptonychotes weddellii | reverse complement strand
TTCTCAGTTTGTCTGCATAACCACTGTGTAGAGGGCAATACTCTTCAGTTTACTGGGGAGAACGCTGAACTTTAGAGCTGGGGTAGTTGCCCTTTTTCTGCATTTGATGACCCTGTTTCTGTGAAGCTCTCTTGGGAGAATTCACCTTTATCACCTGATGATTGAGTTCTGACAGTCTCCTGGTGCCACACATGCCCCAGACATTCGCATGTACACAGAACTGAGTTGTCTTCACGCTGCCCACAGCGCTGAATCGCTCCCCTTGACTAGGTTGGGAGCCCTCTGGGTCAGCAGCCTCCCTCAGACTTGCCTT
>NW_027730106.1:0-313 GCF_054177405.1 Leptonychotes weddellii | reverse complement strand
TTTCTAACACCAAAATCCACACTGAAACAACAACATTGTATTTAGGAAACTAAGAAAATAGATATAAATATTGTTTCTATAAGTAATCTTTGAAAATTTCAAGGCCAACCAAAGATACTGACTCCAGTCAGGGTCATCATTCATTCAGTTACAAGTTTCCAACTGCATGCAATTGAAAAAGATCTATTAATTATTTTGCTTTGCTTTAATAAGCCATTTTCTTGATTAAAAAGCCATTAATACCATTCCTTTTTAAACTGTGCTTGTATTTCTCAAGCACATTTAAATTTTACAAGTGTTTATTTCCTAAGAG
>NW_027730105.1:0-313 GCF_054177405.1 Leptonychotes weddellii | reverse complement strand
TGCCTCTTTAGAACCTGTGAAATTTCTGTCAGGTGGTGACAGCAGAAGCTGAATGATTGAGGTGTTTTTAAAAAAATGAACCACTTCCCTTGACTTAGTTCAAAGACAAAGCCAAAAATCCACCATCTTTAGATGGTCTTTAGAACAGGGTCGGGGGATTACACAAGAGGTGGGTGTGCAGTTTTGAATTAAGAATTCAAATCTCTTTTTTTTTATTCTTATGTTAATCCCCATACATTACATCATTAGTTTAAATGAAATGTTCCATGATTCATTGTTTGTGCATAACACCCAGTGCTCCATGCAGAACGTG
>NW_027730104.1:0-313 GCF_054177405.1 Leptonychotes weddellii | reverse complement strand
ACAGGTTACGTAGATTAACTGTGTGGCTCCCTGGATCGGAGTCTCTCCAGAATGCCCCCAAATCAAAGATTTCTCTGGACAAAAAAGCAAAATGCAAATTCCTTTACTCAGTCATTCTCAAGACCCCTGGTGAAACCCTCTGCGTGAACGGCGAGGGTCCCGATTGTAATGTGCAGTCTTCTGGGGCGTCAGCCTGTCACTTACAGGAGTGAGCACCCAGCCAGCATGTGTCTGTGCGGTGCATGGCTGGGGGTTGGCCGGTTTCAGCCCCCTGGACAGAATGGGTGGTGCAGCCCTTATGGTGGTTTGCTTG
>NW_027730103.1:0-313 GCF_054177405.1 Leptonychotes weddellii | reverse complement strand
GGAGCTCACTCACTGCTTAGCCGGGAGCTCACTCACTGCACTCACTGCTTAGCCAGGAGCTCACTCACTGCACTCACTGCTTAGCCGGGAGCTCACTCACTGCACTCACCACTAAGCCGGGAGCTCACTCACTGCACTCACCACTAAGCCGGGAGCTCACTCACTGCACTCACTGCTTAGCCGGGAGCTCACTCACTGCTTAGCCGGGAACTCACTCACTGCACTCACTGCTTAGCCGGGAATTCACTCACTGCACTTACTGCTTAGCCGGGAGCTCACTCACTGCACTTACTGCTTAGCCGGGAGCTCACTC
>NW_027730102.1:0-5014 GCF_054177405.1 Leptonychotes weddellii | reverse complement strand
GAGAAGAATGTGTATTCTGCTGTTTCAGGATGGAATGTCCTAAATATATCTGCTAAGTCCATCTGGTCCAGTGTGTCATTCAAAGCCATTGTTTCCTTGTTGATATTCTGTTAAGATGATCTGTCCATTGATGTAAGTGGGGTGTTAAAGTCCCCTCGTATTACTGTGCTGTTATCAGTTAGTTCCTTTATGTTTGTTATTAATTGTTTTAAATAATAGGCTACCCACATTGGGCGCATAAATATTTACAATTGCTATATCTTCTTGTTGGATTGTCCCCTTTATGATTACATAATGCCTTTCTTTGTCTCTTTTTACAGTATCCGTTTTAAAGTCTCGATTATCTGGGGCACCTGGGTGGCTCAGTTGGTTGAGCATCGAACTCTTGATCTCAGCACAGGTCTTGATCTCAGGGTTGTGAGTTCAAGCCCCATGCTGGGCTCCACACCCAGAGTGGAGCCACTTAAAAAAAAAGTCTAGTTTGTCCAATATTAGTATTGCTACTCTGGCTTCATTTTACATCCATTTGTGTGACAGATGTTTCTCCATTGCCTCATTTTCAATCATCAGGTGACTTTAGGTCTTAAATGAGTCTCTTGTAGACAGCATATAGGTGGGTCTTGTTTTTTATCCATTTTGACACCTTATGTCTTGATCGGAGCATTTGGTCCATTTATATTCAAAGTAATTATTTTTTAAAAGATTATTTGAGAGAGAGACAGAGAGCATGAGCAGGAAGAGAGGCAGAGGGAGAGGGAGAGAATCTCAAGCAGACTCCCCACTGAACATAGAGCCTGATGTAGGGCTCAATCTCACAACCCTGAGATCATGACCTGAGTTGAAATCATGAGTTGTACACTTAACCGACTGAGCCACCCAGGTACCCCCAAAGTAATTTTTGATGGATAAATATTTATTGCCATTTATTACTTGTTTTGTCATTGCTTCTGAGACTTACCCTGATCCTTTCTTGTCTTTGTCACTTCTGATCTCTCCTTTGCCCTCAAAGAGATGATTTTAATATTTCTTGCAAGGCTGGTTTAGTGTCATGAACTCCTTTTGTTTTTGTGTAGGAATTGTTTATCTCTCTTTCTATTCTGAATGATAGCCTTGCTAAATACAGTATTCTTGCCTGCAGATTTTTCCCATTCAGCACTTTGAATATATCATGCCACAACCTTCTGACTTCCCAGGTTTCTGTTGAGAAATCTCCAGCTAGCCTTAGGTGTTTTCCCTTGTAAGTTAGGGACTACTTTGTCCTGCTGCTTTTAAGACTGTTTTCTTTATTACTATATTTTGCAAATTTAAATACAACGTGTCTTGATGTTGGACTGCTTTGGTTGATTTTGAAGGGAGTTCTCTGTTCCTCCTGGATCTGGATGTCTGTTTCCTTCCCCCAATTAGTTTTCTGCTCTCATTTCTTGAAATAAACTCTCTGCCCCCTTTTCTCTCTTCTTTTCTGCTGGGACTCCTATAATACGAATGTTATTGTGTTTGATGCAGTCACTGAGTTCCCTGAGTTTATTCTTGTGTTGCATAATTCTTCTCTCTTTTGTTCAGCTTCATTATTTCCCATTATTTTGTCTTCTAGGTCACTAATTCATTCCTCTGCTTCTCCCAGCCTGCTGTTCATTGCATCAAGCCTGTTTCCAAACTCGTTTATTGCATTATTCATCTCTGATGGATTGTTTTTTAACTCTTTTATCTCTCTGGTGTCTCTCTGATGTCTTCTATTCTTTTCACAAGCCCAGTGAGTAGCCTTATGATTATTGCTTTAAATTCTCCCTCAGGCATGTTACTTATATCTGTTTTGCTTAGCTCTCTGACTGTGTCTTTATCTTGTTCTTTCATTTGGGATAAACTCCTCCATCCTGGCATTTTGTCTAAGTCTCTGCCTTCTTCTCTGTGTTAGAAAAGGCAGTTATGTCTCCTATTTCTGAAAGTAATTGCCTTTGGAGAAGAGCTTGTGTAGTGCCCAGGGCCTGGCACTTCAGGGAGTGTCTCTGGTGTGTGCTGTATGCTCTGCTGTTGGGTTGTGGCTGCTCTATCCTTCAGGCCAGTCATCTGCAAAGGCATTCCTTGTCTGCTGTGGGCAGTGTTTGGTCTTTGACCTGAATGTGGTGAGTTTTAACTAGGTGTGCTCTGGTATGCTTGTGAAATGAGATCTGAAACCAACTCTACCAGAACTGAGGCCCTGCAGAACTCTCTGGTTGGGAGACATGGTGTGGGCAGGAGTTTGTGCTGGTCTTCTGGGGGAGGGGCCCACCATACTGGGACTGAGGCAAGCTTGAATGATAAAGGGCAATCCTGCCAGAGCACAGGGGGTGGGGTTTGGTGTAAGCAAGTTAGGCAGCCAGTGTCTGTCCTGAGCTGCTTCCTTCAGGTGGCTCTGTGTTTATGCTGAGGAGTGGGGGAGGGAAATGGTGCCAGCCAGATCCTTCATGTCAGGAGAGGCTCTCCAGAAATGCTGCCTCTCAGGGAAGGCTCCTAAAATAACAAATGATCTCCCCACTGTGTGCCCCAGGCATTTTTCAGATGCTGTTTCCATGCTGTCTGCCCCCAAAGTCTTTTTTCTTGACTTCTCTTCAGGAGCAGTGCAGTGCCATCTGGGCTCTAACCCAGCCAAGCCCTTGAACTTTAAAACTCTATACTCTAAGCCCTGCTGGTTGCAAGAACTCAGGAAATTCAGCCCCCCTCATATTCCAAGCTAACGGCTTTGAGGAAATGTTCTCCTTGTGCATTCCCCTGTGGGCTCCTCTTTCTCTCTGACCCTTCTGTGGGACTAGAGCTCCTTTCCTCCACAGCACCCATGATCTTTTTCTCCCCTAAACCACATCTCCACAATTCCTACCTTCTTTGATGTGGTCTCTTTTCTCCCTTTAGTTGTGGAGTTTTTTTTTTAATCAATTTTCAGGTTGATTTCTGGGGTATTGAGCATAATTTGATAGTTATCTAGTTTTATTTGTGGGACAAAAGGAGCCCAGGGTCCTCCTACTCCATTTGGAGCCCCATGAATCTTAAAACTTTATTAATTTGCTTATGTTTCCTATTTATTTATTTATTATTTATTTATTTATTTATTTATTTATTTCACTCCTGGGTTTCTCCTTTGCAAAATTTTGCTACTGATAATGAATTTAGGCATCAGTACAGCTACAGCTTTCTAGTGAGATAGTCATCATGTAACAAGACAGAAATCAATGTTGGTTAGTCATACACAAATTTGTTATTTCTTTGCATAATTAGTGTGAAGGATCCTTGATTTCATTAGATATACTATCATGAGAAAAAGAGAAAATTATGATCTCATGAGCAATAAAACAATAAAGATGTAAACTTTGATTAGTTCTCTTAGTAAACTGATAAGCAATCGGTTTTTGAGGAAGCAATCATGTCTGTGTTTAAAAAAAGGTAATATAGCTCTTGAAAATAAAGTAGCTGTGAAGATTCCTAAACATGTCTTTTTTTGTGGACACATGTTTTCTTTTGGGTAAATATCTAGGAAGGGAATTGCTCTATCATAATATAGGTGATATTTAACTTTATGACAAATTGCCAGACTGATTTTTAAATTGATATATCATTTTATCCTTCCACCAAAAATATATGAAGGTATTCAGTTTGCTCTAAATCCTTGCCAGCATTTGGAGGTGACAGTCTTTTTACTTTAGCTATTCTAGTATATGTGTAATAGAAAATTCTATTAGACAGTGCTAACCCAGATGCTAGTTTCTTATACCAGGTTAATGGGTTGAAAATTAGCTATATGTTTGGAATTTTAAAGTAACATAGATATATTTGTTTTTATAGTTAAAGATGAAGGAAACATTTAACAAAAAATTTAAAGTAGATACACCTTTAAAATAATCTGATACATACGTTAACTTGTAATTGCCTAGACATATGTGTTATTAGATTTTTCTCAAACTTCAAATATGTTATTTTACTTTTTGAGAGGTCATTTCATTTTCATTTATGTATTGATAGCATATTGTTTTAGAAAGAGTTCATTAAAAAAGAAAGAATGGCTATGTATTTCCCCCTTAGGATTGCCTTTGCAGTATCCCATAGGTTTTGGACCAAAGTGTTTTCATTCTCACTGGTTTCCATAAATTGTTTAAGTTCTTCTTTGATTTCCTGGTTGACCCAAACATTCTTGAGCAGAGTGGTCTTTAACTTCCAAGTGTTTGAATTTCTGCCAAATTTTTTCTTGTGATTAAGTTCCAGTTTTAAAGCATTATGGTCTGAGAATATGCAGGAAATACTCTCAATCTTTTGGTATTGGTTGAGACCTGATTTGTGACCCAGTATGTACTCTACTCTGGAGAAAGTTTCATGTGCGCTCGAGAAGAATGAGTATTCTGTTGTTTTAGGGTGGAATGTTCTGTATATATCTATGAGGTCCATCTGGTCCAGTGTATCATTCAAAGCTCTTGTTTCCTTGTTGATTTTCTGCTTAGATGATCTGTCTATTGCTGAGAGTGGAGTATTGAGGTCTCCTACAATTAACGCATTGTTATCAATATGACTCTTTATTTTGGTTAACAGTTGGCTTATGTAGTTGGCTGCTCCCATGTTGGGGGAATAGATATTTACAATTGTTAGATCTTCCTGTTGGATAGACGTTTTAAGAATGATGTAGTGTCCTTCTGTGTCTCTAACTACAGACTTTAGTTTAAAATCTAATTTGTCTGAAATAAGAATTGCTACCTCAGCTTTGTTTTGAGGTCCGTTGACATGGAAGATGGATCTCCATCCCTTCACTTTCAGTCTGGATGTATCTTTAGGTTCAAAATGAGTCTCTTATAGACAGCATATGGATGGGTCCTGTCTTTTTATCCAATCTGCAACCCTGTGCCGTTTTATGGGAGTATTTAGGACGTTCACATTGAGAGTGATTATTGAAAGACATGAGTTAATTGTCATCATGTTGCCTGTGAAGTCCTTGTTTCTATAGATTGTCCCTGTAAATTTCTGTTGTAGATCACTCTTGGGGTCTTTCTCCTTTTATAGA
>NW_027730101.1:0-313 GCF_054177405.1 Leptonychotes weddellii | reverse complement strand
CGTTGACCCCGGTGTGCCTGCAAGTTTAAAGAAAACCACCTAATACGAATGAAAAACTTGGGAGAGAATCCGTGCTTCAGCTAAAACAGCCGCTCCTGAGGTTGGAAGCCTTTCGTTATGTGCGTGTGTAAGAGCAACTCAAGGGAGTCCCAAACCTAATTCCTACGGAGCCTCAGGCCACTGCAGAAGGCACCACACGACTCCGCATTTGTTTCTTCAAGCCAGAACGGTGGCCCCACTTTTGCATGGAAGTCTAATCGCTAGCATTCTAACTCAGAGAAACCACAGTGTAGAGACACTGTCCTTAGCTACC
>NW_027730100.1:0-313 GCF_054177405.1 Leptonychotes weddellii | reverse complement strand
TTTTGGAATGGTGGTGGCCATCTGCAGATTTTATCCAGAAGGACAGAGCAAGAATGCGTTTCACTTTTCCGTATGGTATTTTCCTAAAATGATCTGGTAGAAGAAGATGTATTATTTACATCAAAATGAGGCATATGGGAAAGAAGAAGATAGCAGGAGGGGAAGAATGAAGGGGGGGTAATTGGAGGGGTAGACAAACCATGAGAGACGATGGACTCTGAAAAACAAACTGAGGGTTCTAGAGGGGAGGTGGGTGGGAGGATGGGTTAGCCTGGTGGTGGGTATTGAGGAGGGCACATTCTGCATGGAGCAC
>NW_027730099.1:0-313 GCF_054177405.1 Leptonychotes weddellii | reverse complement strand
AATAATAGAAAAAAACTCAATGAAACCCAAAGTTTATTTTATTTTTTTTTTGAAACCCAAAGTTTATTGAAAAGATCAATAAAATTGATAACCTCTCAATAAGATTTACAAAGGAAAAAGAGAAAAGATACATATCAATATCAGGAATAAAATCAAGGAATATCCCTACAGACCTGTAGATAATACAAAGAAAATAAGGGCATATATAAAAAAACTCTATTTACATATATTCAACAACTTAGATAAAATGGACCAATTCCTTGAAAATCACAAACTACCAAAATTCACCAAATATGAAATACATAACATAAAT
>NW_027730098.1:0-313 GCF_054177405.1 Leptonychotes weddellii | reverse complement strand
AAATTTTTTCCCATTTCTTTCTAAATTAGTTGAACACTTTCACTCCGTGGTAATTACAGTGTGAATATGATTTTGTATATATATTTTTTCTTTTAGTTAACACTATACCAAATACAGTTTTCCATGTTGTCTTACTGTTTGTATAAATTTTAGGTTGGATTAGAATCTGAGTCTCTAGCTGCATGACTGTCAGCTTGTCGACATAGCCTTTCGGAGCTACACTGATAAGGTATATCAATATACTGGTAAAGTAGTATATGATGCTCTTGAGGTTTTTGTGGGGAGTCAGTGAGAGGATGAATATGCAGATGAC
>NW_027730097.1:0-313 GCF_054177405.1 Leptonychotes weddellii | reverse complement strand
GGTCGGGCAGACACCCAGATGGAGTCCTCTACACCCCAAGGGTGGGCGGGCACCAGGATGGGGTCCACCTTGCACCCCACGGTGGGCATCCAGACGGGGTCCCCCTTGCACCCAACGGTGGGCATCCAGACGGGGTCCCCCTTGCACCCAACGGTGGGCGGGCACCCAGGCAGGAGCTGGCCTTTCATTCCAGGTGGGGTCCTGAGTTGGGTATTTCTGAGTGGCCTGCAGGAGCTCAGCTTGGGGCATTGAGTGGGAGATCGGGGCAGCCCTGAGCATCCTGGAGCCCACGTGCCTGACTGCTCCATAGCCC
>NW_027730096.1:0-313 GCF_054177405.1 Leptonychotes weddellii | reverse complement strand
TCCTGCGATTAAGAATTCCTCATATCAATGAGATCATATGATACATGTCTTTCTCTGTTCATACAATACTTTCTTAATGACCTAATTGTATTATTCAGGGAAGCTTTCCCTGGTCTATCTAGGGCAAGTTTCAAGTTCTTGGTAAATGAAATTTTATTTAAATTAAGGAGATAAAATTAAGTAACAGTGACTGGACCACATTTAATTAACTCAAACAAGTACAATTATATTTATTAAAAAGTTGTTTTATGCATCTCAAGATTAACTATGCAGTTTACAATTTTTGCACCTTATAAAATGATAACTAAGAAAA
>NW_027730095.1:0-313 GCF_054177405.1 Leptonychotes weddellii | reverse complement strand
CATAGAGACGGGTCATTGTAGGTTGGTGCGGCTTCTTGTGGCCAGAGTAGACCCGGTGGTCCAGGTCGCGCCAGGCTGACCCAAGGGCTGAGAGCTTCTGCCTGCTGGGGACCTGTTTGTGACAAGCTGCATGGCTGGGAACGTTTTCGTCTAACCTAGTGGTTCTCAGCCAGGAGCTGTTGGAGAATATCTGGGCATCATTTGCTTGGGACAGTGACTCTGTGTGTGTGTGTGTGTGTTGTGTTGTGTTTTGTGTGTGTGTGTGTGTGTGTGTGTGTGTGCAGGGGGTTATTTCTGACGTTTAATGGGCAGG
>NW_027730094.1:0-313 GCF_054177405.1 Leptonychotes weddellii | reverse complement strand
AAGGTTTTTGGCCTGAGCAACTGAGAGAGATGGGGAAGACTATAGACAGCAGGATGGGTGTGTAGTGGGAGCAGTGTTTGTATGTGTGGGGTATGTGTGTTTGTGTGGTATGTATGGTGTGTGTGCATGTGTGTGTGGCATGGGTCTGGTTTGTGTGGGGGTATGGTGCATACATATGTGGAGTGTGTGTGTGTGTGTGTGGTATGTGGTATGTGTGTGGTGTGGTAGGAGTGTGTGCGGGGGTGCGTGTGTGTGCGGTGTGGCATGCGTCTGGTGTGTGTGTGTATGTGGTATGTGTGCGTGGTGTGGTGTG
>NW_027730093.1:0-313 GCF_054177405.1 Leptonychotes weddellii | reverse complement strand
TCGGACGGACGAAGCTCCTCAGGCCGGGGCTGTGCCGCCCCCTGCAGAGAACCTGTTCTCTCCTCCTGCGTCCGAGGCCGCGCTGACTCTGGGATCCGGCGCTGGGGGTGGCCCGGGGGGCGGGGGGGCTCTGTGAGAAGACACACTGCTCTTCACTCGCTTTCCCCGACGGGCCTGGCTCTCCGCCGGTTTCTTCCTCTGGGCTGTGGAACCTTCTGGATGCTCTCTCCTCAGGATGAGGAAAGCAGATGTCGCTCTCCCCTCCCCCCAAGCCCCCAGACACCCTCTGCTCCCCACAGGGCCCTGGCTCCCT
>NW_027730092.1:0-313 GCF_054177405.1 Leptonychotes weddellii | reverse complement strand
CACTCCCACTGACCATGTAGATGGCCCATCTGTGAGAAATCTGGCTGACTGTGTAGATGCCCCGTCTGTGAGCAGTCTAGCTGACCGTTAGCCACCCTGACCAGAAGCAGCCTGGCCACAGGATGACCGGCCGTGTCTTCCGCAGCTGTGAACAACTTTCCCGCAGGAGCCGTGAGAAGGTCCTGGATGTTCTCGTGCCACAGGGCCAGAGCAGGGGTGCATCCTGCAGTCCTTCCCATGCACTATTTGGCAACACTGTGGTTTGCTGGTTTCCACGTGAGTCAACATCCCTGTACTTCACTCTTTTGGGTTA
>NW_027730091.1:0-5014 GCF_054177405.1 Leptonychotes weddellii | reverse complement strand
AGCAGAGGCAGCCTGCAACAAGAGAAGCACCACATCTGGCCCCAGGAAGGCTGCCGGCAGGTGCTGACAAACCCAGCTGTCATCTAACAGTTTAGCAACAAGTCTCAGAGTAAAAACATGTGACAGCCACATGGACGCCTACAGAGGGTGACAGAGACGTACTGTCACATGCTCCCATTCACCCCCCACCGCAAACTTGGAGGAATAGCAGCTTAGGGGCTAAGTGCAGGTGGGTCACTGTGAGCCCGGAGAGCGGGGCCCTCCTGTGGGTCAGTGAGGACAGGGAAGACGACCTCCCGCCCCAAGCAGGTTAGCACAGGTGGGACCCCGGCTTTCCTCGGTACACCTGAGTGATCAACCTGCCCTAACCCACACCTGGAGAAGGGGTGGGCACCGCTCTCCCTCGCCACTGCCCCGGGGCCACCAGTCCCACAGCCCTGAAGTAGAGAGGCGAGAGAGGCTGTCCACTCCCGGGCCCTAAGAACACACTGTCGCCCATGTGGGTGCTTCCGCCAGGAGACTCGAGGGGCAACTCCAGGCCAGCCCGCTCCTCTGCCCTGGGCCTTGTGGATCAGAAACCACAGCCCCTCCAGCGGGCCCCCCGCGGCCCGGCTTAGAGCCAGACCCACTGACCTCCGTGTCCCGGCTGCCCTGTGTGATGGAGCCCCAGAGACTGGCCCCAGGAAGGGCGTCCAAGCGAGTGAGCCCCAGCCCAGCCCTCGGTGGATTCCTGCCGAGTGACAGGGAAACTGTCTCACCGAAGCCTGGCCAGCCCAGAACCCTCCCCCGCCAGTCCAGGCTCCAAGCCAAAGAAAGAAAAAAAAGGAAGAAACCAAATTTCTTTTCCTTCCATTTTCTTATCTTTTATCACACAGTGCAGGCAGACAAGCTCCCCCGAGAAGAAAAGTTGAGTCACACGGCAGCGTGCCCGGTGGGAACGGCCCCTCCCTCCTCGCCCGCGCAGGGCACCCTGTGTGGCTCTCCGTGGCCACACGTGGATGTGTGCACACTCAGACCGGCAGCCTCACGGGCCCCACTGCCCTGGTTTCCCCCGGTGTCCAGTACGAGTGTCTGACCGCAGACCCCGGGCACCCAGGATGGGGGAGGTAGGCTTTCCTGCTGAGAAACGTGTTCTCTTCAAGAGAAAGTCGCTCTTGCAACAAACGTTTTGAGATGGAAGCGTCCATGTGGCTCGTCACACGGAAACGTCTTTGACCCTGGGGCCCCGTGAGCCAGCTGAACGTGTTTGTGACACTGAACACCTCCGGCTCAGACGTCTCTACGGACACTTGCAAGAAAACGAAGGCTGCACAGCATTTTCCAGCATCCCATTGCCCCCCGCCCCTGGCTCAGCCTGGTGAGTAACGGCCACCACCGTGGAGTGAAACAGGCCGCGGCGGGCCTTCCCCGTTACCTGCAAATTTCTTCAGGAGGTGCGAGGGGGACTTTTTGAACTCTGGTGCGTATCTCATTGTAGCAGTCGAAGGGCAGACAAGGGGGTCACGGGAACCTGGGGCATAGAACGGGTTAGCACAGGTGGGACCTCATGGGCGGGGGGGGGCAGGAACAGGGGGCCAGGCAGCGCAGGCCCGGATCTCACCTGGCGACCATGTCCCCAACCAAGCCCCCTCAGCCGCGCAGCCCTCTCACACTCCAAGCGGACAACTTTGGATCAAACAAGAAACCAGCACCTCCTCCCTCCACTGCTCCCACCAGTGGAGTCTGGAGCCGATAGCAGGCCTGCCTTGTCCACTGTGACGTCACACAAGCCCCATGACATCACACGGGGGGCAGGGCGGTGACGCCGGCAGCTGGAGCACGGACGGGATACTCACAGGGCCGAGGGCGAGTGGAAGGGGGGCCGTGAACCCCCCGCCCAAGACCCTTTTCTGCAGGACGTCCAGGCCTGGCTTCACGTCCTGCCCTCACTCCTGGGTTGTCCTTCTTGGGGTGTCCACGTTTGCTGGGATGCAACAGTGAGCAAAACAGACAAACCCCCCACCCTCAGGGACGTGTAGCCCCACAGAAGGAGACAGACCATGTCAGGTCAGGCATGTGCTGCAGGGGAGAAGCAGAGCACGGAGTCAGGACTGATTCTCTGCTTACGTGGGGTAAGCCGGCAGCCTCAGGCTTAGGCAGCATCTGAGCAGTGTGGGGAGGAAGAGAGGGAAGGCATGCAAGCCTGAAGCAGCAGCGAGTGCAAAGGCCCTGGGGTCAGCCAGGCTTGGCCAATCGGGGAAACCAAGAGGCTGCACACTTGGGAGACCTGAGGATCGAGGGGACTGGCCTGGCCAGGGCTGAGGTCCCAAGGGCGTGACAAGCAGCCGGTGGGTTGGAAAGCCATCTGTGTGCCTTGGGGAAGTAGCCTGCTGGGGCCACAGAACCTGCATGAGGCAGGCCTGGGGGGCGGGAGCTCCGGAAGAGTGGGAGAGGAAGGAGGCCCATGCCCAGCCCAGAGAAGGGTATGGGAGCAGCGAGGAGGCCCAGGTGCCAGGTGACCGTCCCTCTCCCTCGCCTGGGCCGCTGGGGGCAAGGAGCCGGGACCTATAGGGGAGGGCTGAGTGCTGGCAGGCTGCAGGTGGGAAGGAGGCCACAGGACATGGCAGGAGGGCTGTGGAGGCCATGAACGGCCAGCCCGCGGGGTTCAGGAGCCTCACTGCTGCCAGAGGCTGAGCCGGTGGGGCGGGAGTCAGGGTAGCCTTGTGCTGGGACCTGTCATTGCGATCCCAAGAGTGGGGCCCCAGGGAGACGTGGGGGAAGGCAAACCGTGACAACCAGGCCAGAGAGGAGCAGAGGGTGCAGGCGAGAGGGGAGAGGGCCGCAAGGGCAGCCAGGGCGGCCCACGTGGGGTGGGCGGAAGACGGGCCCCCAGCGAGAGCAGCCTGGAAAGCTTGGGGTGCGGTGGTGAGCCCGCGGGCCCGGCAGTGCCCGTCCCTCCCACGGCTCACGCCGCGAGGAAGCGGGCTTCAGTCCCCCTCATCACCAGCCGGAGCTCCCGGCCTCGGCGCCACGGTTTCGTCGTCTGTAGCACGAGGCTGACGACAGCTCCGGGGTAGCGCCCACGCCCCGAGGGCTTCGGACAGCCCCACACGCCAGCCTGGCGCCCGCTGCATGCAGTTCACGGGCCAACGCTTCACCCACGGGAAGTGCCCCGGCCAGTGGGTTCGGGGCACTTGCAGAGTCTGCAGCCTCACAACCCGTTGCAGGGTGTCTCCATCGGCCCGGGAAGAAACCCCGCACCCGGGAGCAGGGCCTCGCCCCTGCCCCGTCACGCACGGCGCACCTCCAGTCAGCGAGGCCCGCAGCGCTCGGCACGCATCGCTGGAAGCACGGGTGTGCGGTCTCTGGTGTCCGGCTTCGTCCACGGGGCAGGGGTGTCGGCGCCTGGCTCCTCTGGGGGCCGGACATTTGCCTTGCTTCCCCTCCGTGGCTGGGACCACGCTGCCGCCACCAACGGAGCAGCCGGTGTGGCCGGAGTTAGCCTGTGAGCCCCAAGCCCCCGTGAGGACTAGCGGCCGCTCTGAACACGTTTCATTTTCGTCGACAGACATTCGCTCTTGTCAACTGTGAGGCCTTCCCGGGGGGAGCCGGTGTTGTCACAGGTTTTCTGAAAGAGTTAAAGTACCACCAGGAGCCATGACCACCGCCGAGAATTCCAACTCCTAACCGTTCACTAGCACCGTGAAGGGATTTCGCCGACCTGGGGGGCGTAGGGCCCGGGATCGGGGAATCCGCAAGCTCACAGCCCGTCCGCGGAGGCCTGGCTGGGTGGGCCCGGGGCGCTCCGGGAATCTCCCCAAGGACGGGGGGCGCGGGGGAGGAAGCCCAGCGGGGAGGAAATGGACAAGTCTCCCGAGAGGTCTATCTGCTCAGGGGAAAGAAACAGGTTGTGGCCGAAGGGGAAGCCGCAGAATCGCAGCTTTGTGAAACCACGTGTGAAAGCTGAAGTACGTGATCTGCTGTGTTTCGAGAGGAAACCAGGGCTTCCCTGGTAACTGAGGGACCAGAAGTGAGGGGCCCCTAGCCTCTCCTCCTGACCGCTCCCCGGCACGGTGACGGGCGCCGCGATGCCAGGGGCCACGGTGCCGGGAACGGGAACCAGCCCTGGGGGACCACGACCATGTATTCTCCTTGCAGGGGCTCCACGTTCCCCGTACAAAAAAGCCTCAGGGGCACAGCAAACAGCGTCTCACGACTAACGGCACTGAGCCGCGGAGACAGCCAGGCCAGCGACAAGTCCTCCCGTGGCTACGGGACACGAAACAGACGCAGTCACCCACGGAACCGCGTGTGAGCCCGCCAGCCTGCGGGACCCCCTCACCCCTGGACGCTGGGCCCTCGGAGCACCGGCGGGGTCCGGATCACAGCTGTTGTGTCTAGCCGGCCCCAGGCCGGGCGGGCACCCACCAGTAGCACCCAGCCACCAGAGAGGAAGGCCGCCTGCCCAACCCGGCCCGGCCGAGCACCCTGTGCCCGGAGGACCTGCAGGGGAGAGGCAGGGCCAGAGAGGAGGTCCTGGGGGGTCGCTGAGACCAGTTCCACTTGCTCTATGGAGGGAGTATCGGGCTGGTGGGCGTACGCTGCCTTAGCCTCCTTTCTGAGCAGCGTGTTCCCCGGGGACTCCACGGCACGGAGGCCAACGCACAAGCAGCGAAGAAAAGGCTGTGGACGGCAGTCAGACCTCAACTCCCTTCAGAAGCGCAAGATCAAGGATGTCATTTCTGAAACGCCTTCTAGGAATCTGGCAAATTTTATCAAAATTAAAAGACAATGTTTCCAGAACTTAATGCTATCACTGTAATACTCACCTGCTTGCACACAGGACATTCACCGCCCCTCCCCAATACCTAAAAGGTCACTGGAATGAACCGGCACATTCCATCAGCGGGGTATTCGTGCGGCTGCCAGACGAGGGGGCAGCCTACACGCCCCTGCACGGGAACGTACTGAAGTACGGTAAGACTGTATTCTGACCCGGGCGCCTGGGTGGCTCAGTTGGTTAAGCGACTGCCTT
>NW_027730090.1:0-313 GCF_054177405.1 Leptonychotes weddellii | reverse complement strand
CTATTTATGTATCTATCATTGATCTTTCTATCAATCTTCTGTCTGTTGAAACATTCAATGTCTTCAGATAATTTTTAAAATGAGGAGAGACATAATGTATCCTTTTTTTGTCTTTTTTTTTTTAATTCTTTTGTTAATCCCCATACATTATATCATTAGTTTTAGATGAAGTGTTCCATGATTCATTGTTCGTGCACAACACCCAGTGCTCCATGCAGAATGTGCCCTCCTCAATACCCACCACCAGGCCAACCCATCCTCCCACCCCCCTCCCCTCTAGAACCCTGTTTGTTTTTCAGAGTCCATCGTCTCT
>NW_027730089.1:0-313 GCF_054177405.1 Leptonychotes weddellii | reverse complement strand
CTGGCCAGTGTCCTTGGGCCTCACCTTTCCCATCTGCAAAATAGGCTGAGAATACAGCTTTGAAAAACTGAGGAGCCGAAACCATGCCCTCGGGAAATCTGCCAACCGTCCCCTGAAGCGGGTCCAGTTGCGGCCCTCGGTGAAGAGGAGGAAATGGGGGGCTGTAAGGGGACAGGTCCCCTCATCAGAGATGACACATGAGGGTTGAGCCACACTCCTAGCTGCTGGGGCTTGTTGGCCCCATAACCATAGTACCCCGGCCACAGGGTGGTCTGGGGGATTGTCCGAGGTAATAATGTGCGTGGAAGGGGGC
>NW_027730088.1:0-313 GCF_054177405.1 Leptonychotes weddellii | reverse complement strand
CAGATAATGCTAACTCATGTGCATAAATATAGCAGGAAAATATTGCAAGGTAAATCTAATATATTAAAAACAATTATTGGAAAGGTTCATTTTAGGAAAAAATATGTAAAAAAAATTAGTCTAGGGGCACCTGGGTAGCTCAGTCGGTAGAGTGTCTGCCTTCTGATCAGGTCATGATCTTGGGATCCTGGGCTTGAGCCCCACATTGGGCTTCCTGCTTTCAAGGACCTTGCTTCTCCCTCTCCTCCCTGCTCATGCCCTCTTTCGCTAACTCTCTCTCTCAAATAAACAAGTAAAATCTTTAAAAAAAAAA
>NW_027730087.1:0-313 GCF_054177405.1 Leptonychotes weddellii | reverse complement strand
AGGACATGCCAAACTATGAGGGAACAGCTACACCTCAACAAAGAGCCAAAAGTCAGAACAAAGATTTCTTAAAGTTTAAAAAAAAAAAAAAGTTTCTTTAGTGATAGGGAAAAAAGAAGTAACTTTCCTTGGTAGCAACTGATTTAGCATGTCATCTTGACACTCTCTAAAACAAAGTTTTAACTACTTTTTTTTTTTTTTTAAAGATTTTATTTATTTATTTGAGACAGAGAGAATGAGAGACAGAGAGCATGAGAGGGAGGAGGGTCAGAGGGAGAAGCAGACTCCCTGCCGAGCAGGGAGCCCGATGCGG
>NW_027730086.1:0-313 GCF_054177405.1 Leptonychotes weddellii | reverse complement strand
ATATCCCACTCAAAATATTTTGGGATTTGTGTTTAGACTACATTGTAAATCAATTTGAGAAGAACTGATATCTTTTATAAGTACTGAGGATTTCTTTTTATGATCATTGAACACTAATGTCTTTCAATCAAGTTTTATAATCTTCTCCACAGTGTTTTTACATATATTTGGCTAGATTTATATCTAAATATCTTTTTTTTAATTTTGCTATTGTAAATTTTATTTTTTTAATATTATTTTCTGATGTTTTGTTGATAGAGTATAGAAATGTAAATAATTTCTATACATTGTTCTTTAACGACTTAGATAAACC
>NW_027730085.1:0-313 GCF_054177405.1 Leptonychotes weddellii | reverse complement strand
CAAAGCCTTTCACTGAGAACTGCGGACTGGCTCTATTGAGGACCCACCTGGGCGGACCCTGCTTGGTGCCTTAGTGCCTGAATGAGGCCCGCCTCCCACCCAGATGGGCTTCAAACGGGGGACGGGAGGCCACGTCATCATCTGTCCCCTGCTGTCTCTCCGACCCTACAACTTCCTCAGGGCCCAGGGAGCTGGGTGAACCTGCGTGTCATGGACGACCCAGGCACCAGAACATTCTTGAAAATGGCTTCCTTTTGGCCCCACGGACTTGGTCCTGGGACTGGGTATGACTGTGACCCTGGCACGTGACCCA
>NW_027730084.1:0-313 GCF_054177405.1 Leptonychotes weddellii | reverse complement strand
TGGTGACTTCAACCTCAACTCCTGGCTCAATACTGATGGAAGTAATCTGCTTAACAATCTCAGAAGGACTGTGCAAATCAATGAGTCGCTTGTGGATCCTCATCTGAAAACGACCCCAGGTCTTAGAACCTTCACCACAAGGAGTTTTTCTTGTAGTGATTCTCAGAGTCTTGGTAGGCATCCGAACTGGTCCTTTCACTTTGAGATTCTTTTCCTTTGCGCCTCTGATCAAGTCAGCACATACCTTTTCCAAAGATTTTACGTTGCGGCTGGTGAGAGTAATTCTGATTCGGTGAATCGCCACCTCCGGTTC
>NW_027730083.1:0-313 GCF_054177405.1 Leptonychotes weddellii | reverse complement strand
CCAGCCTGGAGGGCCAGCCACTTCTTCAGCATGCCTTTTATGGCAACAACCAGGAGAGGAAGCCCAACCACGCAAATACGTTTTAAGCCTCTTCTTGCATCACATCTGCTAATATCTCCTTGGCCAAGTAAATTACCAAGTCAAACCCGATGTCAAGGAGAAGGGAGAGATGGTTTCCCATGGAGGGAGAATGAGAAAGCGAATATTTACTTAACAATCAACCAACTTAATCAACCAATGAACACAATCCACTCTTTGGTTCTCAAATAGTTTCTGTCTTCCCACATGCAGAATATGTTCATCCCATTACACT
>NW_027730082.1:0-313 GCF_054177405.1 Leptonychotes weddellii | reverse complement strand
TAACAGTAATATATTATTAAAAATGGTGCATATTTGAATGTGTTAAGTTTGTAAGTATGCTTTTTACTGAATATATGCATTTTAGTATGCTTTAAAATATTATATAATGAAAACATTTAAGTGATTTGCAACTTTACATGGCTGGGAAAATGCTAGTGTTGCTAGTAAAAACAGTGATGTTAAAAGCAAATGACCTGTCTTTTCATGACACGGGTCAGGCTTACTTCTTTTAGTCAATCTGCATCACCAGCTTCCTCTACTGATTGCTTCTTAGTCACCAATTTGTTGATGCCCAGCCAGCTGAGTCAGGAGC
>NW_027730081.1:0-313 GCF_054177405.1 Leptonychotes weddellii | reverse complement strand
GGAGGAATTCCTAAATAATCAAGTTGTTTGAATTCTATCCAGTTTTTGATATAGTCTTTTTTTGCAGCTCTTTGATAAAATTTAAGTTCTGAAAATAAAGGGCCATTTTCTTGATATTCCACTTTTGCTACATGTCTTGCATCTTTATCTGGTTTATTTGTGGGGAAAGCTAAATATATCAGTCCAAATCCTCCAGAGCCAATCATTTTGCCTAGCATCCATTGCTTTCCTTCCATATCATCCAGAACCTTGCCTTCTGGAAGTGGAACAGGAAGTTTGTATTTCTCATTTCTTCTTGGTGGCATCACTTCCC
>NW_027730080.1:0-5014 GCF_054177405.1 Leptonychotes weddellii | reverse complement strand
CCAAGGAAGGCCCAGAGGAGGAGCGCAGCATCTGGCCTGCAGACGTAGTGTAGTCTGCACGGGCTTTCTAGAAGAGTGAGTTACCCTAACATCTGGACACAAAAATCTGAATTTCTTAGACACCAAATTGCCATATGAGCCAGCAGTCCCCCTCCTGGGGACACCCCCCAGAGAACGGAGCGGGGGGCCTCAGAAGGACACCGGGACGCCCACGCCCACAGCAGCTCTGTGCGCACCCGAGGTCGAAGCCACTCACGTCGTGCCGAAGCTTCCCGAGGATGGTGGGGAACGTGGCCAGGGGGGCCTCTGTGCCCGAAAAGCCCACCTTGCTGAAGCCCGAGCCATAGTCACAGACGAGGGGCACGTTCATCATGTCGTGCGTGACCCGGACGGGCTGCAGGAGACACAACATGGTTATTCATGCCATTTGCGAGGTGCTCGAGCGAGGGCCAGGGGCCGTGCCGGGCGGGGACACGGGCTCAGCGCTCAAGGCAGTGCAGGTGCTCCCCGAACCTAGAGGGGGTGGGGGGTGCCAGGGTCGAGCACTCTCTGGGTGCCGAGGGCAGGTTTCCATGACCATGTGTGCATGGCTGCCTGGAGAGGGCGGGCCTGGGGGGCCAGCTCCTGGGTGAAAATGCTCCTGCTAGGACTCGGCCTCTACTGGTTTCTGGCGCGGCCCGTGACTTGCTTCACGGGGGGTCCTCTTTCCCATTCACTGAGCCAGAGGCTTTGGAGGAGCCGGGAGGAGCCGGTGGCCCTGGTGGTCACTGTCAGGCTCCCCCTGTGCCCCCCTTAAATCCCACCTCTCCTGGAGACCCTGCTGGCCTCCTGGCCCCGGGGTGACCCTCATCCCTCCCCTCCCTTTGCTTCCAGACATCTCCTTTATGTCTCTGCAGGTTTGGAAAACATGAGAAAATACAGAGAAGAAAGTCACGATCACCCACAGCCCCACCACCTACAGCTGCCTTGTTATATTTTGAAAATTAGTGCAGATCTATTATATATGATTTTTTTAAAAAAATTAATTACCCTCAGAAAAAACCAATCCATTTTCTCTTTTGAATATTGCATTTTAACAAAATCTTTATCATCACAAATGTTTTCGTCCCTTTAAGGCAGTTTTCATTACTTTTCGGGTAGAGAACGTCCATATACATATATTCATCATGGAAAATAGAGCACACTCTGGGGTGAGATAAAGCGCTCCCCAGACCCTACGAATCACAGATGGCCATTGTGAACGCAGGGTATTTGCCCTTGCAGTCCTTACAAACCACACAGAGGTCACCTTCTCTCCCGTGCTCTGAGGACAGCTGCATGGCCAGGATTCCAGGGGCAGTGGAGACTTCATGGGGTGTGATTGGCTGTTCTCGTAGACACGACTTCAGGCTTGGGGCCAGATCCTGGATCCTCTCTCAAGGAGTTCCCAATTATAGCAGAAACATATTCATTGTTGTTTTTTTTTTTTTTCTCACCATGCACACACGTTACGCCTATTACAGAGGAGACGTTTTATCTGTGGTTTCATATTGGACTTTTTCCTCAACATTTTCCGCATTCCCGAGTCACCGGGTACCACGTGGATGCGTTCTGTGAGTGCAGAGCCCCACGCCAGCCTACTATGATTTAACCATGCCCGCCTGGGGAACGCTCCGGGCCCTGGCAGACTGGCCTCCCCTTTCCACGGGACCCCGAGGTCACACCAGCATGAGCACGGTACGAGCAGCTGGCCCCACCCACGCTGTCCACCAGGCGCTCGTCGGTCACACGCCACTGGGGAGCTGGAGGCTGGTGGCTTGGGACGGGGTGCTTGACCTCTCCAAAACCTATGGCAGCAACGGTATTCAAGTGTAGGGTGGTTGCGGAGGGAAAGGGCCCATGAGGAATGTTGCAGGTTAGTGTCCCCCCAAGAGAAGGCATGTTGACGTCCTGACTCCCGGCACCTTTGGAAATAAGGTCCTTACAGGTGTTAAAAGGAGGTCATGCGTAAGGGCAGGCCCTCATCCAATGACTGGGGTCTTTTTTTTAAATATTTTTATTTATTTATTTGACAGAGAGAGACACAGCGAGAGAGGGAACACAAGCAGGGAGAGTGGGAGAGGGAGAAGCAGGCTTCCCGCGGAGCAGAAAGCCCGATGCGGGGCTCGATCCCAGGACCCTGGGATCATGACCTGAGCTGAAGGCAGACGCTTAACCGACTGAGCCACCCAGGCGCCCCTGGGGTCTTTTTTAAGAGGAAGAAATTGGACACAGACAGGCGAAGGTCATGTGGAGACAGAGCAGAGACTGGAGTGATGTGTTCACGAGTCCAGGCACACCCAAAATTGCTGACAACAGCCAGAAGCTGGGAGAGAAACCTGGAGCAGATTTTCCTTCCGCCCCCAGACGTAACCAGCCCTGCCCTCACCTTCATCTCGGACTGCCAGCCCCCGGGACCAGGACAGAGTGCACTCTTGCTGTTTTGAGCCCCCCAGCATGTGGCGATTTCTTACTGCGGCCACGGGACACTAACAGAAGGGGCCCTCACTGCTGTGAGAAAGGGGCTGCACCCCCCTCTTTCCGGGCCCTTCTCATCCTCAAGCCGCGGCTGAGACATGGCCCCCAGCCCAGAGAGGGCTTTCCAGAGTGGTCACTATTAATCCCTTCATTCTGCCTTATTTCTCTTCCCGTCACTTATTATATACTGTTGGAACGAACACGCTCCTTTTTCATTCAATTGGACATTTTCTTTTAACTTTCGAAGATTTCAGCTCTGCACACACGAGGCTCAGCAGAGAGGCTCCAATGCATGCATTCCTGGGGGTGGCATCCCTCCCTTCTCCCTTCCCTCCCTCACTTCCTTCCTTTTTCCTTTAAATTTATTTTGTTTTACTCTTCTTGATGAACTGTTGCTCACCCGCGAGTGGCTAAGCCACTCAATCCTAAGTCCAAACATAACTCAGGTAAATGGCGCGGGGGGTGAGGCACCTGTGGGCCTGTGGGATCGGAGAGGCCCCAGGTGCCCCGCAACACGTTGCGGGAGGGAGCTGATGGCAGGCTGGGATCTGGCGCTGTGATCTCTGCAAGTCCCTTCTTGGGGTTTCAACACTTGCAAATTAAAAGCGAGACATATAGATGACCCAGATGAATGTGGATCTCCTCGGCATGACCAGCTGAGCCTAGCGGTGGCCGGGGAGCCGATGATGTTCCGGCGAGGGCCAGAGTCAGTGCACATGCCCGCAGAGCTCACTTAACCAGGAGAGGCGTGCTGAACTGCGAGTGGGCCCAGTCACAAGCACACAGGTGCTCCGGTCGCGTGGGACCGCGTTGGGCTAAACCCGTGAGCATCTACTGGTGAGCTCGGTTTTCTGTCTGGCACACATGGACAGTGACACACACCTCACGGGTGTTGGGTTAAGCGAGCACCACGCCTGGCCCACAGGACTTGTTCAACCAACAATAACAATTATCATTACGTAATCAGTTGTGATCCGGAAATCAATATGCCACCTAAAGCTATTGCACATTAAATTTCTAAACCACAATCCCCACAAGCCAGTTTCCTAGGGTGGGATGTTTCATGCGGTCCCCCAGGGAGTATGCGGAGCTGCCAGAGGGGGTCCACCTTCAGCTCAGGCAATGGGGAGGACGTGCTCTTGACCCCGTATCCTGACCCCAGGCCCAGCAGGAGAGTCCAGCCGTTCAAGTGAATGAGCCCTGCATTTCCTTAAATAAAGGTGAAAAGTGGGCAGATCAACTGGGCAGCCTGGAGGGACGGGGCCTGGAGACCAATCAGTGTGGCTCTGATTCCTGAAGGTGACTCTCTGAACAGTTACATCGCTTATAATGTCCAACTCCCTACGACCAGTGATATGGGTTCTGAGCCAAGCCATGGACTTGCTTGATCAAGTCAGACTGATGTGGTATGAACTGCAATGTGGGGCACATCCGTCGGGCGCCCTGGGCCTGACCGCCCGCCTCCCTCCACTGTGGACGTAGGAGGAGAGGCTCTTCCTGCCTGTGACCTTGGTGTGCCTGATGGGTCCTTTGTCTGCTTGAGGGGTGTGACCTCAGAGAAGAGCATTCGTGTAAAGGCTTATGTTTTATAAACTGTAAAGTGCCATACACACCTGGACAGTGACCATGATGAGAACATCAAGGACTTAAGCTCAGGATATTTTGAGTAATTTCAGTTTCCCAGATGAGGGAGGATGGGGTGGGTGAGTGTGTGGGGGGGAGTGGTCTAGAACGGAAGATAGGTCAGTTGGCTGAAGTATTTGGAGGGACTTGTGTGAGCCGCAGGATGGATAGACACACAGATGTGCACAGAGATACGCAGATACATGGATAGATGCACAGACAGACATGTGATCATTTCTATCCTCACATTTCTTACACATCTGAGCTCAGACAACCACGTCTTCACCTAGTCCATTTGTTAAAAAGGAATCCACCTCAAGATGGTCCTTACAGAAGAGGAGCGATGGGCCTGCTTCTCTGCACAGTTTCTAGAATCTCAGCTCCCTTTTGTAATAATACATAATTCAGTCCCATACATGCGTATGGGACCCCGACTCAGAACATTACTTTAGCAGGTGCAGGAGAAGCTCGGCGGAGCCCTCCTTCCTCCCCACCTCCCATGGAGCCGAATCATCCCTGATGCCTCGGGACGGGATTTGTCCTTATGGGAAACAAATAGGATGGGCAGAGTGTGGCTACTGTCTGTTTTTGTTATGAAAACGACCCCAAGCTCCCTGCGGTGGTGTCCCAGCGAGAGGCCACATAGGGCTGGAAGGGACCAGAACATGCAATGCTTACACACTTCCCGTTAACAATCCTTCCTTTAGTGGGAAATCACCTTGGCTGGCTTCCAAGGTGTCTAACAAGAAGTGGAGAGAAACACATCCCGGATGACTTCACGGGGTTGCGACTGGCTGTTCTCGCAGACACGACTTCAAGCTTGGGGCCAGACCCTGGATCCTCTCTCAAGGAGTTCCCAGCTTATAGCAGAAACATATTCGTGTTCTTTTTTTTT
>NW_027730079.1:0-313 GCF_054177405.1 Leptonychotes weddellii | reverse complement strand
GAGTCCCGCATCGGGCTCCCTGCTCGGCAGGGAGTCTGCTTCTCCCTCTGACCCTCCCCCCTCTCATGTGCTCTCTCTCATTCTCTCTCTCTCAAATAAATAAATAAAATCTTTAAAAAAAAAAAAAAGAAAGAAAGAAGAGTAGCAGTACTTGCTTTGGACAAAATAGGCTTTAAAACAAAGACCGTAACAAAAGATAAAGAAATACACTATATAATAAAGGGGACAATCAAACAGAAGATATAACAATTGTAAATATTTCTGCACCCAACATAGGAACACCCAAATACACGAGAAATTTAATAAACAAAGA
>NW_027730078.1:0-313 GCF_054177405.1 Leptonychotes weddellii | reverse complement strand
TCACTACTGACCCTGGCTCCCTTCCCCTGTTTGATATATGTCCTTCTGGTCAGTCTCTCTTTCAGTGTGTTCCCCCTCAGCATGCCTCCCGTGTCCCCTAGACTCTGCCCACACCTTTCTCTCTGCATCTAGATGTGTGTGTCCCTCCACCTCTCCTTCTCCCGGGAGTCACACCATTGGTGGCAGCTCTGGGATTTCATGTGGATTCCACAGATTCCTGGTGTAGGGGAGGGAAAGAATTTCCTCCTACCCTTCAAATTCTTCCAGATGGTGTAAGAATGAAATCGACAGGATACAGATTAACAGGAGAAAA
>NW_027730077.1:0-313 GCF_054177405.1 Leptonychotes weddellii | reverse complement strand
TCATGTCACAAACAGCAAAATGGCCCAGAGGAGGATAGTCAGAGAAGCTCTCAACACACATAGGCTTGCCAGGAACCATATCAACAATGGCAGCATCACCAGATTTCAAGAACTTGAGACCATCTTCCAGCTTTTTTCCAGAAGGACGATCTATCTTCTCCTTCAGCTCAGCAAACTTGAAGCAATGTGAGCTGTGTGACAATCCAGCACAGGGGCATATCCAGCACTGATTTGGCCTGGATGGTTCAGGATAATCACCTGAGCCATGAAGCCAGCTGCTTCCATTGGTGGGTCATTTTTGCTGTCACCAGCC
>NW_027730076.1:0-313 GCF_054177405.1 Leptonychotes weddellii | reverse complement strand
TCTCTGTTGTAAGGACCAGTGGCCACAGGCTGTGGCGCTCAGCAGGAATGATGGGACCCTTGCCCTCTGCCAGACTCCTCTAACACAGATGTCAGCCAGGCCCTAGCTCCCTGCCCTTGGATGGTCACATGACACCGCTCAAACTTCCATCCCCTGGGTAGCAGGGCCCCCAGCCAAGTTCCCAATCTCAGTGGGGATTCGTGAAAGGCAGACATGTCGCCAGGTCACTCTGACTGGGATTTTGTTCCAGTGAATCCTGGATCTTTCTCTCATCTTGCATATTTCAGCTGCTCCCTTCTTGCTATCCCGTATC
>NW_027730075.1:0-313 GCF_054177405.1 Leptonychotes weddellii | reverse complement strand
ATCTCACTTTTTACTGCTAATAGAATTTCTCTTGCCACCTAACTTTTCTTCCTGGTCCATATTGGCAGACATTTGTCTATTTTATTTGCCATTTTAAAGAACCAAGTTTTACCGTTACAGATCCTCTCCAATGTATCTTTCTATTTCATTAATTTTTGCTCCTATATTTTTCTTGCTCCTTCTAATTTCTTGGTATATTTTGCTTTTTAAATTTATTCTGTAATTTTTAAATTAGATAATCTGCTTATGAATTTTTAGAATTTTTTTCTTTTTTAAAATAAGCATTTAAGAAAAGTAATTTTACTTGTAACTG